>NC_069502.1:1106411699-1106711699 GCF_027579735.1 Bombina bombina | reverse complement strand
TTTATAAGTTGACATTCAAAATCAAAAATCTGAACTTGGCTAATGTTGGCATTATTAAAAACCGCATTCTGTAATATGTTTGTGTTGGAATACGATACGTGTAGCAGCCGCAGGTTTTTCCCAGACCTTCACAGAAGCAAAATATAAGTTAATACTGGTAAAGAACATAATCAGAAATAAATGAATCCTTGTATGTTTACTTTCATGTTGTTACAGTCCTCATAACGAGCAATTCGTGCTCTGTGCACATAATCTTTTCCTTTAAATTTTGTGTCCTAATATGCATGCAATATTTTTAATATACAGTTAATTACAATAATAAGCAGAGATAGACGTGTTGATATTATATTGGTAAAAACGTTTCATAGTTCAAAAGTGCAATTTATTCACTATTAATATCATTTTCTAATTAAACAGCAAGTGAACTTTTTCATTTAAGATTTTCAGCGAAAACCCCCCAACAAATTAGTCACGTGAAAAGCCTAAATGTGTTCAGATCTTGAGCACAAAATTCCGTGAATGTGTTTCTTAAAGGAATAGTCAAGTCAAAATTAAACTTTCATGATTCAGATAGAGCATGCAATTTTAAGCAACTTTATAATGTACTCCTATTATCAATTTTTCTTCATTCTCTTGGTATCTTTATTTTAAAAAAAGCAAGAATGTAAAGCTTAGGAGCCCGCCCATTTTTGGTTCAGAACCTGGGTAGCACTTTCTGATTGGTGTCTAAATGTAGCCACCAATCGGCAAGCGCTACCCAGGTCCTGAACCAAAAATGGGCCAGCTCCTAAGCTTACATTCAAATAAAGATACCAAGAGAACGAAGAAAAAACGATAATAGGAGTGAATTAGAAAGTTGCTTAAAATTGCATGCTCTATTTGAATCATGAAAGTTTAATTTTGTCTAGACTATCCCTTTAATAGTTTGTTAAAGATGCAGTTCTTTTTTCTTACAGTAGAATGGCCAGTTAAACACGTGGCTCTGCTGACATATTCTTTATCAACAAGAAGAACAAAAAGCTGCAGTGGCTGGGCAGCCGCACTAAATGGTTGCATAGCTGCTTTGGATTAAAATATTTAACAAGCGAAAAATACATTTTGCGGTTAGCTACCCCTGAAACAGCATTATTGGGGTATGTTACTATTATACAAAAGTATTTACTGTCAACTAAATTATTCTTATTACTGTAATCTACAATATAGTCATGTGCATTGCTCTTTCATATAGTTGGGGCACAAGGGTTTGGTTTATTTTTTTATTTAAAAAAAAAAAAAAAACTGCACAAAATAAAATTTTCTCTAAAATGCAATTTTAATGCAAATCAACTAAGGCCATTCTTTATAGAAAACTCCTAAGCCTATGACATTGCTCTTGGCATTTGACTTCAATCACTTTAATGTGGTCAAAGAACAAAAATAGGCGAATATGTAAATCTATCATTTCTGTAAGCCGTGCGCACATTAATCAGAGGCCAGATTTAAAACTCTGTATTCACAAAGGGACATGCAAGAAGAAAATGATCTTATCTGTTAGAGTATGTTAATATGGCACTGTTGCTTGCATACAACTGTGTGTAGCCACCAACTGCTAGCTAGTTCCTATTTGTACTTGAGTTCTCCTGTCCTTACCTGTGTATGCTTTTCAGAAATGGATACCGAAGGGAATAAACCACTTTTGGTAAAAGAAGTCAAATGAAAAGTCTCTGAAAATGGCATCCTCCGTTTGAACAATGATAGTTTAAATTATTGAAATTTACTTTTGACTTTACTGTCCCTTTAAAGGGACAGTAAAGTCAAAAGTAAACTTCCGTGATTCAGAGAGAGCATGCAATTATAAACAAATTTCCAATGTATTTCTATGATCAAATTTGCTTTGTTCTCTTGGTATCTTTTGTTGAAGACTAAGCCTAGCTAGGCTGTTAGGAGCTTAGGAGCGTGCATGTGTCTATTGCAGTTTTGGCAGCAGTGTTTGTAAATATGTATTGAGATGGTTCTGGCAAAGTATAAACGTCTATGTTTTGTAAACGGTTCTAACAAATTAAAAGGGACATGAAAATAAAGATTAAGGGAACAGTAAAGTCAAAATTAAACTTAAATTGATTGAACAGAAGAGCATGAAATTTTAAACAACTTTCCAATTTACTTCTATTATAAATTGTGCTTAGTTCTCTTGGTATCCTTTGTTAAAGAGTAATCCTTGGTGAGCTGAAGCATGCAATTGTCGTTGGCTATCTGGCAGCAGTGTTTGCAACATTGTTTACAGCAATATTGTACATACTTACATATATTGAAAAAATCATGTATAAACAAACATCTTGATACTATTTGCTTATTTTAATTTTTCATTAAGGTGTGCTATTTTTATTATTATAGTTTATTTGTAAAGTGCAGCAAAATTCTGTATCGCAGGGTAGGTAGGGGTATATAATGACAAGGATTTGCGGTAAGATACAAATAGCAGACTTAAAGCGATGGTAAACTCAAGCTTATGAATTGTAACACTTAGTTTGGATGTACTCCTCGATATGTGCACAGTGATGCCTGAATTTTTTAAATTCTGCTTTAAATCACCAGCATGGGAGCATGCTTATACTAGAATGACAGGGCGTATGGTGCAATTCTTATTGGACAATGCACCTGTCTGTCAAATTTGAGATTACAGAAATTCTCAGACAGAGGCGGCCGGGGCACAGGTAACAAAGCAGCTTTAAATAGTAATATTTTCATTGAAAAAAAGTTTATTTAAAAAAAAATTCAGGCATCACTGTGCACATATCGAGGAGTACATCCAAAGTGTTAAAATTCATCAGCTTGAGTTTACCATCACTTTAACAACAGGAGAATGGCCCTGCTCTGAAGAGCTTACAGTCTACAGGTTGAAGGTGCAGAGACATAAGGTTTGGAGTAGCACATGGATAGTAGTTAGCAGTAAGTCAGGCAGATCAAGGTTTATTTTGGTTAGGATGCAAAAAGGTTAACACACCTGCTGCAGCTACAAAGTGCTTGACAAGCTACCGTTGGGTTCTAAAATGTAATCACTATTTAAATGTTGCATAGCCCTATTTTTTCAAATACACAACTTATTAATAGATTGGAGAATCTTTGTTATATGTGATTTTTTCAAATACCAATACAGGTAAATTAAAAGGACCTGAAGCCCAAATGTTTATTTTATGATTCAGATAGGGAATACAATTTTAAACAACTTTCCAATTTACTTCTATTATCTAAATTGCTTAGTTCTCTTGATATTCTTTGTTGAAAAGCATATCTAGATAGGCTCAGGAGCAGCAATGCATTACTGGGAGCTAGCTGCTGATTTGAGGCTGCACATATATGCCTTTTGTCAATGACTTTCTCAATGTGTTCAGACGAATCCCACTAGTGCATTGATGCTCATTCAATAAAGGATACCAAGAGAATGCAGCAAATTTACAAAAGTAACTGGAAAGTTGATTTATTTATTTATTTTTATATATAGTTTTTTTTTATTCAAACACATAAGGGTGAATCCATATGTAGCATATACAAGAAAAAAAAAGTGACATGGTTCTGTAAAGTGAAACAAAACAAAAAATCATAATTTACATTTTTTATTCAAATAAACATAGGAAAACGTTTCACATAACTAAATAATAATGACTCCCAAATATGTTAGGTTCTTCTTATCTTCAAACTAAAATAAACAAAAACAAAAAAGTAATAACTGTTCTCCATCTAGGTGGTACTAAGTAAAGAAATAAAATAGCTGGATTTCCAAAAGGGACGAATAAGTTGTAACTGTGTCTCTATAGAAAGAGAGTAGATCCATTTAAAAGTTGTAGATTGTATGCTCTAGCTGAATCATGAAATAAAGAATTTGTGTTTAATGTCCCTTTAAGTGAACTACTTTGGTTGTAAATGATAAAAATTATTGTTAAAGGGACACTGAATCCAAAATTTTTTCTTTCTAATTTACTCCTATTATCAAATTTTCTTTGTTCTCTTGTTATCTTTATTTGAAAAAGAAGGCATCTAGGCTTTTTTCTTGGTTCAGACTCTGGACAGCAATTTTTTTATTGGTGGATGAATTTATCCACCAATCAGCAAGGACAACCAGGTTGTTCACCAAAAATGGGCCGGCATCTAAACTTACATTCTTGCATTTCAAATAAAGATACCAAGAGAATAAAAAAAAATTTGATAATAGGAGTAAATTAGAAAGTTGCTTAAAATGTCATGCTCTTTCTGAATCACAAAAGAAAAAATATGGGTTTAGTGTCCCTTTAATGATTTTGAATCCGTTATATAAATTATAAAGTGTTATTCAAACATAAACATATGATAAATTGTATTACTTAAAGTATTTCAGTTTCTAAAAACTAAAACAATTTTTGTATGATTTATTGTATCTCACCAATTTGATAGACTGTATATATTGTAGTTGCTATTTAATGGCTAGATCACGAGTTTTGCGTTATGAGCGGCTCGGTACTAACTTGCAAGTTATTTCCACCGCTCACCTCCCTAGAGCGCTGCTATTACAGGTTTTCAAAACCCCGGCATTAGCAGGCAATATGTCAGCTTTTAGCTGGTTTTAAGTGCTCGTGCACGATTTTCCCATAGACATCAATGGGGAGAGCCGGCTAAAAAAAAGCCTAACACCTGCAATAAAGGAGCGTAAAGCTCCGTAACGCAGCCCCATTGATTCCTATGGGGAAATAACATTTATGTTTACACCTAACACCCTAACATAAACCCTGAGTCTAAACACTCCTAATCTGCCGCCCCCGACATCGCTGACACCTACATTACACTTATTAACCCCTAATCTGCTGCCCCTAACATTGCCGGCACCCACCTACACTTATTAACCCCTAATCTTCCGCCCCCAACGTCGCCGCCACTATACTAAAGTTATAAACCCCTAACCCTAAGTCTAACCCTAACCGAAACACCCACTAACTTGAACATAATTAAAATAAATCTAAATAAAAATTACAATTAATACCTAAATAATTCCTATTTAAAACTAAATAAATACTTACCTGTAAAATAAACCCTAAGATAGCTACACTATAACTAATAGTTACATTGTATTTATCTTAGGTTTTATTTTTATTTCACAGGCAAGTTTGTATTTATTTTAACTAGGTAGACTAGTTAGTAAATAGTTATTAACTACCTAGCTGAAATAAATACAAATTTACCTGTAAAATAAAACCTTACCTGTCTTACACTAACACCTAATATTACACTACAATTAAATAAATTACATTAATTAAATACAATTAACTAAATTGTAAAAACAAACAAACACTAAATTACACAAAATAAAAAATAAATGATCAAATATTTAAACTAATTACACCTAATCTAATAGCCCTATCAAAATAAAAAAGCCCACCCAAAATAAAAAAAAACCCTAGCCTAAACTAAACTGCCAATAGCCCTTAAAAGGGCCTTTTGCGGGGCATTGCCCCAAATAAATCAGCTCTACCTAGTTAAAATAAATACAAATTTGCCTGTGAAATAAAAATAAAACCTAAGCTAGCTACAATGTAACTATTAGTTATATTGTAGCTAGCTTAGGGTTTATTTTACAGGTAAGTATTTAGTTTTAAATAGGAATTATTTAGTTAATGATAGTAATTTTTATTTAGATGTATTTTAATTATATTAAAGTTAGTGGGTGTTAGGGTTACACTTAGGGTTAGGTTTAGGGGTTAATAACTTTAGTATAGTGGCGGTAATTTTGGGGGCAGCAGATTAGGGGTTATTAACAGTAATGTAGGTTGGGGCGATGTTAGGGACAGCAGATTAGGGATTAATAATATTCAACTAGTGTTTGCGATGCGGGAGTACGGCGGTTTAGGGGTTAATATGTTTATTCTAGTGTCGGCGATGTCGGGAGCAACAGATTAGGGGTTAATAATTTTATTTTAGTGTTTGCGATGCGGGAGGGCCTCGGTTTAGGGGTTAATAGGTAGTTTATGGGTTTTAGTGTACTTTTTTCACTTTAGTTATGAGTTTTATGTTACGGCTTTGTAACATAAAACCCATAACTACTGACTTTCAGTTACGGTATGGATCTTGTACTTATGGGCTGTACTGCTCACTTTTTGGCCGGACAGGCAAACTTGTAATACCGGCGCTGTGGAAGTCCCATTGAAAAAGGACTTTTTGAAAGCTGCGGTAGTTACGTTGCGTGACAGCCAAAAAAGTGTGCAGTACAGATATACCTGCAAAACTCTTAATAGCAGCAGTAGTGAAAAAGCAGCGTTATGAGGCTTTTTCACTCATAATGCAAAACTCGTAATCTAGCCGTATGATAATTATGTACGTAGAGGATATTTTTTAGTTCCTTTGAATTTATAGCTTTATCGTTTCTGTTGTGCATAATATAATAACCCAAGATATTGTGGATAATGCATTCATAGAGCGTCCTGCACTTGTTCAGTAGAAGCGCATGATCGTGTTTGCATTGTTGGCAGTAGCACTGGCGGTAGGCCTTCGTGTTGGCTGTACAACCTTCTGCGTCAGTACAGTAAGTTTTGAAGGGGGGACAATTGCTTTGAAAAGGGTAAAACTTTATTCTTAACAAGAAATTGAGTAAATTTGATAATAGCTTAGTAAACTGGAAAATTATATAAACATTTGTGCTTTATTTGAATCATAAAAGATTTTACGTACCTTTCATAAACTAATGAGCTAATGCAACATTTGTACGTATGTTAATTTCATTTTTCCAACTTCATTAGTTCTTTTAGTTATTAGACATAATTCAGTTAAATTAATGTCACAGGGGTTGTCCAATTAAATTAGAACATTTTCATCATTATTACCCCCTTCTAACAGATGATGCTGTGGACCTTTTGTGGCATCTAATGGTTATTTAGAGATACTGTCAGTGGGCAAAAGATGCCAGTGAAGTGGTTAAATAGCTAGAGGTTAAATACTATAAGATTTTCTTAGAGATCCTCTAGAGATCTTTACTGTCCCTGTAAGTCCCAAGTGTTAATAATAATAATAAAAAAATAGATATAGAAATCCTCTCAGCTGCATTCTCTAAAAATGCACGCAGCGTTAGTGAAAGTATATTCAGAGGGATGGTGAAGGGAACATCCCAGAGACAAAGAGAAATATAAATGACTTAGGGCTAGATTTATTAAAGCCCTACGGCTGCAAGTTCTCACAAGAACTTGCTCGCCGTAATTTATCAAGCAAAGCAGCAGTCACCAGACCTCCGCTTCCCTAACCTCTTCGCCACCTCTAAGGTGGCGAAATTCAATCTCCTCGGTCTAGTCAGACTGAGGAAATTGACAACTCCTGCCCGCGCTTAATTGGCTGTGCGCGAGCAGGGGGCGGGATTGCATGCGAGAGCATAATTGCGCTCGTGTGCAATGGCGAATACCTGCAGGTAATTTCGCCCCGCCACAGGCAAGCTGAGGTGTACAGGGTTGCGTATACGCGCCCCTGTCCGCCTCAGCTTTAATAAATCTAGCCCTTAGAGTCAGGTTACAGTTTTCCTTCATCGACAGCTGCTTCTTTGGCAGTAATAATGTCTGTAAAGGACAGCCCACCCAAGCTAGGCCTCTCTGGTGTCTATCCCAGAGGGGACAATATACCCACAGCAGTGCAAAATAATACCACCTTCATGGCCATAGAGTACTAAGGACAACAAAGCAAATTTGATAACATAAGTAAATTGGAAAGCTGTTTAAAATTGCATGCTTTAGCTGAATCATGAAAGTTAAATTTTTACTTTACTGTCCCTTTTAATTGAGCCCTGTACTGCTTATTTTTTAATTTATATGCACACATGCAGAAAGTGACACAGGTGGGGAAAGTGATATGGTGATTGAGAATGTGTTGAGGGTGCGAGAAAGACAAATAGGTAACAGAGAGAAAGAATCATCATGCTTAAGGCCTGATGATTACAAATTTCTCATAATGGAGAGAAATCACTAAAAATCTTTCTTCTTCACATCTAGTGCTAAAATTTGACTTTATAAAATTCTTTGAGGGACCTAAAAGTACCATTGGGACTTCTTAAATAGTCTCCCAGATTAGAGCTTTAGATCAATCGGCTAATGTTAAATTGTTAGACAGTAAATAATAAATAACAAACAGAATGTCTCATACTGTTTGGCATGAAATATATTACATCAGGGCTTGACAAATCTTTAGATCCGGGGTCAGCACTCCTGGGGATTAGCTGTTTCAATTACTCTACGCATAGATGTGTAAAATATATAATTGGCTCTTAAAACTATAAATTTGGCTTGTCAATATTCTAATTGACTCATATAAATTTGTCAACCGCTTTGTCACACATTGTGAGCTAGAAATATAATTCATATATGTATGTGATATGAATCTATACCAAAGAATGAATAAATTAGTTAATAAAAGGGACGGTAAAGTCAAAATTAAACATCCATAGGTTTAAACAAAGCGCACAATTATAAATAAAAATGTCCTGTTTACTTCTATTATCAAATTTGCTTTGTTCTCTCTGTATCCTTTGTAGAAGAATAAACCTGTGGGGACAGTCAAAATAATGAATTCCCCTTGACAAGGTTGCTGACTGATTTATAAAGACCATTGTATATAAACTCACAAACACAAAATAAAAGTGAATAGATAGGTTTGTTAAAAATAGACTCTCTGGTCTGTGTTAGGTTGAAATATCACAGGAATTATATGAAATCTTTTTTTTCTTTCTTTTATTACTTTACATGTGTGAATTTTTATGCTAAATTCTTGGTCATTACTGTAAACCCTTGCACCCATGTTTTCCTTTAAATATCAGTGAAACACTGTGTTAAACGTTTTTAATAGCATTTCACCCTATTTTCAGACGTAGGGTATATTGCATTTTTTAGAATTTGACATTTAAAATCATTATTTGCAGCTAATTTATGACTCCCATAAAAAAGTTTTCATATCTTCAAAAACTTGTGTTTGAATCCATTAGGCTGTCTGATATACATCTTTGTTAGTTTTGGAACATTTGGATTTCTAACAGTTTGATTGGCTAAATACTTCATCTTCCCAGAAGTAAAAATAACTATCCAATGGGAAAGAAGAACATCATCAGAAATGTATATATTATTGCTAATGAGTGCCATGTTGTATTTGGCTTCTGGTTGTTATAGTCTATTTACAAGCTCAATTTAAGATATTTACAACTTAAAGGGACAGTTTACCCTTTAATCTGTTCTTAATAATCCACTTTACCTGCTGGAGTGTATTAAATTGTTTACAAGTATTTTCATTACCCTGATGTTGGCATTTTAACTAGTTGATTTAGCCTGTGGTATCCCCATATATCCTGAAAGTTTTGGGCCTTAAAGGGACATGAAACACAACATTTTTCTTTCATGATTCAGATAGAGAATACGATTTTAAACAACTTTCCAATTTACTTCTATTATTTAATTTGCCTCCTTCTCTTGTTATCCTTTGCTGAAAGGTTTATCTAGGCAAGCTCAGGAGCAGCAGTGAACCTAGGTTCTAGCTGTTGATTGGAGGCTGCATATATATATTGATTGTGATTAGCTCACCTATGTGTTCAGTTAGAAACCATTAGTGCATTGCTGCTCCTTTAACAAATGATACAAAGAGAATGAAAAATATTAGATAAATAGAAGTAAATTAGAAAGCTGTTTAAAATTGTATTCTCTATCTGAATCATGAAAGAACATTTTTGGGTTTCATGTCCCTTTAAGGCCAAGCTGTGTAAACGCAGCAAATTGAACTTCCAGCGGGGTATGGACGAGATAAGCTAATGAAATGTTAATTTGACATTGTTTTCTCCAAATATTTATGGTTTATGGACAGATATAAGATAAAGAAGCAGTATATGTACACAATGTGATAAAGTAATGAGATCTGATTATACCAACAAGCTCAACCCATTTTTTTAGGTTGTAGCCTCAAAACACAAAATCAGCTAATTCATATACACAAATAAGCCTTAGACAAGCAAATATAATACATTTTATACTTAGCAGCTGGTAAAAAAGTAATTGGAAACACAGTAAGAGAAAAACTATTTTATTAATATACTGTCCCTTTAACTTTTACACACACACACATACACACACACACACACACACACACACATACACACACACACATACATACACTCACATACACACACACACACACATACATACACACACACACACATATCTGTGTGTGTGTGTGTGTGTGTATATATATATATATATATATATATATATATATATCACAAGCAAGAGACGGCATTCTCTGGCTTAAAGTGAAGAAAACAATCCTCTTTAATGCATGATTGTGCGGTCACTACTTGCCCCTTCATCAGGCCAACTTACACAGTGAATTAAAAGTGAACAATATATAGGCAGATACCCCTCCCCTGCAAAAAAAATGCCAAGCATTTGTCATTAAAACAATTCAACACCACAAAATGTGTCATGGCCTCAATAAACAAATCATCAGTATCCTCTAATTTATAATGCATATGTGAGTGCATCCAAAAAATATATATGAACAACAGCTCAGTTAAATAAATGATATGTTAGTATGACAAAACATGGTTGTTGCTGTATTGCAAATTCACAAACATGAGTACTCATAAACAGTTATCAGTAATGCCTGCTCATGTCTTCAATCAATACCATAATACCTCGTAATTAGTCCTATGTTGCAGAGTAGATAACCTGCTCTGATCCATTTATGAAATATCTTATACTTTGTGCAAAAAGTTACCTTACACGATTGGACAATACTGATAACTGTTTACGAGTACTCATGATTGTGAATTTGCAATACAGCAATGACCATGTTTTGTTATACTAACATATCATTTATTTAACTGAGCTGTTGTTCGTGAATATAGACCTTAAATCAGTTTTTTTGTATTTATCACATTTTCATTATATATCATGGGATACTGATGATTTCTTTATTGGGTACATGACACATTTTGTGGTATTTTGAATGGTTGTCATGGCAACCACTTTGTTTTTGCTTGGGGAGGGGTATCTGCCTGTATATTGTTCACTTTTAATTCACTGTGTAAATTGATGAAGGGGAGAATTCCCCAAAACATCACTATCATGTATTCAAGAGAATAGTTTTCTACACTTCAACCAGACAGTGTGGTCTCAAAGCTTGTGATAGTAGGACATATTCTGGCACCCTGGTATTCAGGTACTTGTTTGTGAGAGTGCACCTGTTGGAAGATTTATATATATATATATATATATATATCTATATATATATATATATAATTTTGCTATAAGCTTAACTTATTTAAAACATCCTAACATATATAGCATTAAGAAACAAAAAGCCATAAGCTAATATATTATTTTTGAATATGGTTCATATTTTTAAAATTGTGATTTTTTTTTACAATATTAGTTATGCCATGACTGTCTGTTTAAATGTAAATTAATCATTTACATAAGTTTCAGCACAACATTTCTAAAAAAAATATTTTTTCAAGAATTTGACCTTTTTAAAACCCAATTTTGAACATTATAGTATGTCACATATTTTTTTTTTTAGAAATGTTGTGCTGAAAATAATGTTTAACATTTTTTTCATGTGAAAAGCCTGCGTGACATACTTTATATTTTTTTAGAAATGTTCAAAAACTTTTTTTTTTAATCTAATGGATTGGGGAAGGGTCTGTGATGAGTATGACTACATAGAGCAGTCATTAGAAAACAGTTAGAAAACCTATTTTTGTGATGGTTTGAGATATTGATGAATTTGAAAACAGCTTGCCCCATTACATTTACCTGTGTGAATATAGCTTGTCAAGTAGAGAGAATTATACACCCAAATGTTATGCTAGTTTGCAGTAAAATGAGTTTCATATGTGCAGGTGAGGGCATCTAAGTGTAAGTTCTGATAAACCTGGTTGACCTTTTTAATCACTACACATATTAATCGCCACTAGTAACCGTAAAAATGCATGAATTAGAGTATAATGTAGCTTTAAAGAATTATAACAGAAACAAAGTACCCGGAAATACGGCAGTTCCATTTTAAGTGTTCTATTATCTGAGAAAATGGTGAATTCCAGAAAGTCGTTAAACAACGAGGTGGTTAATTTATAAAAAAATACTTTTCAAATTAATGAAACCTACGTTGAGCTTTATTTATCGTGAAATCTTTTAATAGCATCACTGAAAGACACAGAAATAAAAACCTGGTTTATTCATGGCCGTTTCATAGATGCATGAACAGACTAACATTTCCCTAGCATCATACTAGAGATAAATAAATCATTAGGTTTTTCTTGAGATAACCTAATGTATACAGTATTCTTATTTATCAGTCAGATTGCAGCGGTCCCATGCATAAATCAGCTAGCCACTGTGACTATCGGCATAAAACCATCATAAGCAATATATTATTTTATATTTATTCTTATGGCTAGCTAGTATAAAATGTATCTGTTCAGTGTTCTCTACAGAATATTTTGCCTGCTGGGTGGCATTATGAAGTAGCAAGGTGGGACATATTAATACATTATAATATTGTAACATATTCTATTATTTATAAATGCTATTCAAAGCACAAATGAATTGCATAATTTAACATACATTGATTTAATAATTTGTGCAACAAACCAAAGACAAATATAAAACTGTATTAGCTAATTTTACTTTAATATGGCTCAAATTTTAGGCAGTTGGACAGTAAAATCAATCAACTGGTTGGTGTTCTCTTTAAATAGGTCCTAAAGTGAAAATTGTTGTTCAAATTAACTGGTAGTAATACATATTCAGTGTTTACCCCAGAACCTTTTTAGCGGGTGCACCACCTGGCTAATTTTACTGGCCGCCGGACTAAAATATTTAGCCAAAATTAAAATAAAATTAGCTAAAATTAAAAATGTTACATTTTTATTGTACACATTATCATTAAATACATTTATGTTAACTAATGCAATTGATTTGTTCTTTGGATAGCAGAAAATGATATAATATTAGAAAATATTACACTGCCCCCACCCGGCTATATGATAATGCCACCCATCTACTTGATAATGCCACCTGGCTACTTGATAATGCCACTCGGCTGGTAAAATTGTCTGTAGAGAACACTGAAATTGTTGTAGGTCCTTGAGCATTTGAAAAGCTTATTTGTATTTTGTCTGTAAAATTCTCCATTATATAATTTGATTTTTTTTTTTTTTAATCTGGTTAACTTTCAACAGGAATAAAATCTGCGCCAATACCAAAAGCTATGCAGGCAGATATTTTGGGGAACGAAATCAGTGAAAAGAGGTAATAGATTTGCCAATGACAGATAAATATAAAAAAATGCAGCTATTTAGATAGATCTAATTAATAAATAGCATGAAATACCTGCAATTTCGAGACAGTTGGATATTTTCATCCTTAACAGGTCATCCGTATACTCAGTGATTGTTCACTGACAGTATTTGTACGTATAACAGGAATATACAGTAGGTTTCGGATGCATGATTTCATGATGCAATAAATAGAAGCTCTCGTAGTAATGACTATTGCACCTATGTACAATTATAAAAAATCCCCTTAAAAAAATCCCTATTTGTTAACTGTATGATCAATAAACCCACTGTATGTGGGTGCAGAAGGTGTTAATGTAGAATAAAGCACAACAAAAACTCCTTGACAAAATGCTATTTGTCACATATGAATACTGTACTTATGCAGGCACATCCAGTCACACTGATATACACACTGTAAAACAGTAATGCAGAGACACACATTGATCTAGGTGTAGTGATCAGAAACATGCAGCCACACACACGCTCATATCTTCTGTTACTGTTATACACCCACACAAACTGTCACATCCAGGCATGTCTAGACACTCAGGGGTAAATTTACCATCCCTACAGGTGGACAGGTTTGCAAGTAATGAACCTGTATGCCTGTTATCGCCCCACCTTGCAGGGCGATATTGTTATTGCACAATAGGATTTTTTTGCAATGTTGCTCCGGCTCAACCAATTGACCTAGACCAGGGAATGTCAGTCACTCTAAAGGAGCGAGCGAGTGTCATGGTCACTGATCTCGACACTTCTGAGGTTGCAGAGAGGAAAAAAGAAGCAGTTTTTGCTTCTTAAATATGTGGCAGCAGGCTCGCTTATGCAAACCTGCTCAACATAGCCAGAAAGGCTGCGTACATTTACACTATAATGAAGGCTGTGATATTCATACACCATGCCACACACATACTCGTATACACTGTAACACAGGCTGTGATAGCCGTACACCATGCCACACACATACTCGTATACACTGTAACACAGGCTGTGATAGTCGTACACCATGCCACACACATACTCATATATACTGTAACACAGGCTGTGATAGCCGTACACCATGCCACACACATACTCATATATACTGTAACACAGGCTGTGATGGTCGTACACCATGCCACACACATACTCATATACACTGTAACACAGGCTGTGATGGTCGTACACCATGCCACACACATACTCGTATACACTGTAACACAGGCTGTGATGGTCGTACACCATGCCACACACATACTCATATACACTGTAACACAGGCTGTGATAGTCGTACACCATGCCACACACATACTCATATACACTGTAACACAGGCTGTGATAGTCGTACACCATGCCACACACATACTCATATATACTGTAACACAGGCTGTGATGGTCGTACACCATGCCACACACATACTCGTATACACTGTAACACAGGCTGTGATGGTCGTACACCATGCCACACACATACTCATATACACTGTAACACAGGCTGTGATAGTCGTACACCATGCCACACACATACTCATATACACTGTAACACAGGCTGTGATGGTCGTACACCATGCCACACACATACTCATATACACTGTAACACAGGCTGTGATAGTCGTACACCATGCCACACACATACTCGTATACACTGTAACACAGGCTGTGATAGCCGTACACCATGCCACACACATACTCGTATACACTGTAACACAGGCTGTGATGGTCGTACACCATGCCACACACATACTCATATACACTGTAACACAGGCTGTGATAGTCGTACACCATGCCACACACATACTCATATATACTGTAACACAGGCTGTGATGGTCGTACACCATGCCACACACATACTCATATATACTGTAACACAGGCTGTGATAGTCATGTCTAGACACTCAGGGGTAAATTTACCATCCCTACAGGTGGACAGGTTTGCAAGTAATGAACCTGTATGCCTGTTATCGCCCCACCTTGCAGGGCGATATTGTTATTGCACAATAGGATTTTTTTGCAATGTTGCTCCGGCTCAACCAATTGACCTAGACCAGGGAATGTCAGTCACTCTAAAGGAGCGAGCGAGTGTCATGGTCACTGATCTCGACACTTCTGAGGTTGCAGAGAGGAAAAAAGAAGCAGTTTTTGCTTCTTAAATATGTGGCAGCAGGCTCGCTTATGCAAACCTGCTCAACATAGCCAGAAAGGCTGCGTACATTTACACTATAATGAAGGCTGTGATATTCATACACCATGCCACACACATACTCGTATACACTGTAACACAGGCTGTGATAGCCGTACACCATGCCACACACATACTCGTATACACTGTAACACAGGCTGTGATAGTCGTACACCATGCCACACACATACTCATATATACTGTAACACAGGCTGTGATAGCCGTACACCATGCCACACACATACTCATATATACTGTAACACAGGCTGTGATGGTCGTACACCATGCCACACACATACTCATATACACTGTAACACAGGCTGTGATGGTCGTACACCATGCCACACACATACTCATATACACTGTAACACAGGCTGTGATGGTCGTACACCATGCCACACACATACTCATATACACTGTAACACAGGCTGTGATAGTCGTACACCATGCCACACACATACTCATATACACTGTAACACAGGCTGTGATAGTCGTACACCATGCCACACACATACTCATATATACTGTAACACAGGCTGTGATGGTCGTACACCATGCCACACACATACTCGTATACACTGTAACACAGGCTGTGATGGTCGTACACCATGCCACACACATACTCATATACACTGTAACACAGGCTGTGATAGTCGTACACCATGCCACACACATACTCATATACACTGTAACACAGGCTGTGATGGTCGTACACCATGCCACATACATACTCATATACACTGTAACACAGGCTGTGATAGTCGTACACCATGCCACACACATACTCGTATACACTGTAACACAGGCTGTGATAGCCGTACACCATGCCACACACATACTCGTATACACTGTAACACAGGCTGTGATGGTCGTACACCATGCCACACACATACTCATATACACTGTAACACAGGCTGTGATAGTCGTACACCATGCCACACACATACTCATATATACTGTAACACAGGCTGTGATGGTCGTACACCATGCCACACACATACTCATATATACTGTAACACAGGCTGTGATGGTCGTACACCATGCCACACACATACTCATATATACTGTAACACAGGCTGTGATAGCCGTACACCATGCCACACACATACTCATATATACTGTAACACAGGCTGTGATGGTCGTACACCATGCCACACACATACTCGTATACACTGTAACACAGGCTGTGATGGTCGTACACCATGCCACACACATACTCATATACACTGTAACACAGGCTGTGATAGTCGTACACCATGCCACACACATACTCATATACACTGTAACACAGGCTGTGATAGCCGTACACCATGCCACACACATACTCATATATACTGTAACACAGGCTGTGATAGTCGTACACCATGCCACACACATACTCATATATACTGTAACACAGGCTGTGATAGTCGTACACCATGCCACACACATACTCATATATACTGTAACACAGGCTGTGATGGTCGTACACCATGCCACACACATACTCATATACACTGTAACACAGGCTGTGATGGTCGTACACCATGCCACACACATACTCGTATACACTGTAACACAGGCTGTGATGGTCGTACACCATGCCACACACATACTCTTATACACTGTAACACAGGCTGTGATAGTCGTACACCATGCCACACACATACTCATATACACTGTAACACAGGCTGTGATGGTCGTACACCATGCCACACACATACTCGTATACACTGTAACACAGGCTGTGATGGTCGTACACCATGCCACACACATACTCATATACACTGTAACACAGGCTGTGATAGCCGTACACCATGCCACACACATACTCGTATACACTGTAACACAGGCTGTGATGGTCGTACACCATGCCACACACATACTCATATACACTGTAACACAGGCTGTGATAGTCGTACACCATGCCACACACATACTCATATATACTGTAACACAGGCTGTGATGGTCGTACACCATGCCACACACATACTCATATACACTGTAACACAGGCTGTGATAGCCGTACACCATGCCACACACATACTCATATATACTGTAACACAGGCTGTGATGGTCGTACACCATGCCACACACATACTCATATATACTGTAACACAGGCTGTGATAGCCGTACACCATGCCACACACATACTCATATACACTGTAACACAGGCTGTGATGGTCGTACACCATGCAACACACATACTCATATATACTGTAACACAGGCTGTGATAGTCGTACACCATGCCACACACATACTCATATATACTGTAACACAGGCTGTGATGGTCGTACACCATGCAACACACATACTCATATATACTGTAACACAGGCTGTGATAGTCGTACACCATGCCACACACATACTCATATATACTGTAACACAGGCTGTGATAGCCGTACACCATGCCACACACATACTCATATATACTGTAACACAGGCTGTGATGGTCGTACACCATGCCACACACATACTCGTATACACTGTAACACAGGCTGTGATATTCATACACCATGCCACACACATACTCATATATACTGTAACACAGGCTGTGATGGTCGTACACCATGCCACACACATACTCGTATACACTGTAATACAGGCTGTGATAGTCGTACACCATGCCACACACATACTCATATATACTGTAACACAGGCTGTGATGGTCGTACACCATGCCACACACATACTCATATATACTGTAACACAGGCTGTGATAGTCGTACACCATGCCACACACATACTCATATACACTGTAACACAGGCTGTGATAGCCGTACACCATGCCACACACATACTCATATACACTGTAACACAGGCTGTGATAGTCGTACACCATGCCACACACATACTCATATACACTGTAACACAGGCTGTGATAGTCATACACCATGCCACACACATACTCATATATACTGTAACACAGGCTGTGATAGTCATACACCATGCCACACACATACTCATATACACTGTAACACAGGCTGTGATAGCCGTACACCATGCCACACACATACTCATATATACTGTAACACAGGCTGTGATAGCCGTACACCATGCCACACACATACTCATATATACTGTAACACAGGCTGTGATAGTCGTACACCATGCCACACACATACTCATATATACTGTAACACAGGCTGTGATAGTCGTACACCATGCCACACACATACTCATATACACTGTAACACAGGCTGTGATAGCCGTACACCATGCCACACACATACTCATATACACTGTAACACAGGCTGTGATAGCCGTACACCATGCCACACACATACTCATATATACTGTAACACAGGCTGTGATAGTCATACACCATGCCACACACATACTCATATATACTGTAACACAGGCTGTGATAGTCGTACACCATGCCACACACATACTCATATATACTGTAACACAGGCTGTGATAGCCGTACACCATGCCACACACATACTCATATACACTGTAACACAGGCTGTGATAGCCGTACACCATGCCACACACATACTCATATATACTGTAACACAGGCTGTGATAGTCGTACACCATGCCACACACCAAGCGCCTTTTTTCTAAAGAAAACAGACCCAGTTTGGCTAGCCTCTCCTCATAGGTTAAATTCTCCAATCCCCTTATTAGCTTTGTGGCCCTTCTCTGGACTTTTTCTAGTTCTGCAATATCTTTTTTTTGTGATTGGTTCCCAGAACTGCACTCCATACTCAAGGTTTGGTCTTACCAGGGCTTTATATAGTGACAGAATTATGCTTTCCTCCCTTGAGTCAATGCCTCTTTTAATACATGCTAATATCTTATTAGCCTTTGAAGCTGCTGCCCTGCATTGTACGTAATACGTTGCCTGCTTATTTTTACTTCCAAAATGTAGAACCTTGCATTTTCCCGTATTAAATCTCATTTTCCATTTACCTGCCCACACTTCTAATTTTTGCAGGTCCCTTTGTAACGAAAGTTCATCCTGCTCTGACCTAATAACCTTACTTAACTTAGTATCATCTGCCAAAAATAGAGATGTCGCTATTTAATCCTAGCTCCAAGTCATTTATAAAAATATTAAAAAGAATAGGGCCTAGCACTGATCCCTGGGGTACTCCACTGATTACCTTTGTCCAATCTGAGTACGATCCATTTACTACTACTCGTTGCTCCCTATCTTTTATCCAGTTATTTATCCACAAACTAACATTTTCAGCTAGTCCCAGTCTCCTAATTTTGTGCATTAATCTCTCATGTGGCACTGTATCAAACGCCTTTGCAAAATCTAAGTATATCACATCAACTGATTTCCCTTTATCTATATTTTTACTCACTTCCTCATAGAATCTAATTAGATTAGTTTGACATGATCTATTTCTCCTAAAACCATGTTGATTAGAACTCATAAAAATAGTGTAAAAGGCACTACAGATGTGGGACTGGCAGTTGTAAGGCATGCACATACTCACAGGTGGGTAAACAGTTCCAGTCAACAGTGACGCAAAGGGTTTTCTCACTTGATGCATGTACTAACTGCCGTTCCACATATGTAGTTTATCTGGTTACGTGTACACAATGTAAGGTGCTATATGTGGGGCTCACCACTAGGGAGGTCAGAGAACGGGTTAAGGAGCATCTTAGGGATGTAAAAAATGACTCCCCAGATTCCCAGGTGGCCCTACATTTTAAGAGAGTACTTGATGGTAATACATAATATCTCAAATGGCAGGTGATTGAATAGGTTAAGACGCCATGGAGAGGAGGGGATAAAGACAAGTTGCTCCATACTACAGAGGCTTTCTGGATATTTAAGCTTAAATCTAGGGTGGTGCCAGAAGGCCTCAATATCCAGACTGATCTTATAAATTGATGGAAGTAGAGTTAATTGTCTCATATCTGTATATACTTATCCATTGTTTATCCATATAATCTTACATTTATTTTTAATGTTTTTCTTCTTTTTCTCAAGGATGGATAAACCAATAAAATATGTCCATGCAGTGGATTGAGAACCTTATGTCATAAAATATATGTATATGCTAAGAAAGTTTGTTTATGGAATCTGTGATATGTGCCTATCCATTTGGGTATTGGGTGGCACTGTGACTTAGTTTAGGCCTATTGGATACTAATTAAAGGGCCATGATACCCAAATGTTGAAACACTTGAAAATGATGCAGCATAGCTGTAAAAAGCTGACTAGAAAATATCACCTAAACATCTCTATATAAAAAAGAAAGATATTTTACCTCAAAAGTTCTGCAGTAGCCACATCCTATTGTAAAGGACTTCTAAGCAGCAAATCAGTATGTCTGTCCCGGAACAGCTAAGGGATTGAGTCTCGTGCACTTGTTATTTCCCTATTCAGTTTAAGGAAGTTTACTATGAAGTCTCAGGAGAGTTAAGTCAATCATGAGATTACAGTAAACGAGTTCATGACCTCCGCACTGTTGATGCTGATTGGCTGCAGTTTATTTCTTAATTATTTTTTTTACCTGCAGCTGGGCAGCAGCTGAATTATATTTTTTTATACAGAACTTGCTCTGCTGAGCTGAGGAGATTGTGAGGTAAAACATCTTCCTTTTCTTTTGCAAGATGTACCGAGTCCACGGATTCATCCTAACTTGTGGGATATTGTCCTTCCTGACAGGAAGTAGCAAAGAGAGCACCACAGCAGAGCTGTCTATATAGCTCCCCCCTTAATTCCACCCCCCCAGTCATTCTCTTTGCTGGCTCTAAGCAGGAAGGGTAAAGAGAAGAGGTGTTAAACTGTTAGTTTTATTTTATCTTCAATCAAGTGTTTGTTATTTCTCTTACTTGGTGTATCCAGTCCACGGTTTCATCCTTACTTGTGGGATATTCTCAATCCCTACAGGAAGTGGCAAAGAGAGCACACAGCAAAGCTGTCCATATAGCTCCCCTCAGGCTCCGCCCCCCCAGTCATTCTCTTTGCCGCTCTAACAAGTAGCATCTCCACGGGAGGGTAAAGAGTATGTGGTGTTAGATTTGTAGTTTTTATTTCTTCAATCAAGAGTTTGTTATTTTAAAATAGTGCCGGTTTGTACTATTTACTCTGAGGCAGAAAGTGATGAAGATTTCTGCTGAGAGGAAAAAGATTTTAGCATGTTGTAACTAAAATCCACTGCTGTTCCCACACAGGACTGTTGAGTACCGGACAACTTCAGTTGGGGGGAACAGTTTGCAGGCTTAACTGCTTAAAGGTATGCTCAGTCACTTTTTCTAACAAGACCCGGTAATGCTAGAAGACTGATAGAAATCCCCATGTGGGAAGGTAAGCCATTTTCTGAGACGCAGTATAGAAGGATGGCTTCAGTTAAGGGCTAAAATACTGGTAGACACTGTGATGGGCTAAATCGATTACTTTATTAGGGTAATCTTATATTTGTTCAAGTGTTTTAGACGTTGAGAACACTTTTGGGGTTTTTATTACGCCTGGCATATTGTAAGACACCTATTCTGATTCAGGAAGGCCCCATAAGTCCGGAATGTAGAGGGAGGGGGCCTCATTTTCGCGCCTCAGTTGCCCAGTTGTTTTGCAAGGCATCTTCATGCAGCTTCACGTGTAGAGTCCTGAGAGTGCAGGAGGACTTCAGGGAGGCTTATATTCTTCTACAAATAACCCAAAAGAAAGGTAGGGCCACAGCAAAGACTGTGGCACCATGCTGTAGTGTGTTAAACCGGTAGTTTATTTCAATTGGCTCCGGTTTGGGCAATAAGGGGTTAATTAACTTGAAAATTTGTGTGCAATCATTTCAAAGCATTAGGATCATGTGGTGAAAATCTCATAAAGATAGGCGGCTAGATTTGGAGTTTGGCGGTAAAAGGGCTGTTAACGCTCCGCGGGTTTTTTTCTGGCCGCACCATAAATTTAACTCTGGTATCGAGAGTTCAAACAAATGCTGCGTTAGGCTCCAAAAAAGGAGCGTAGAGCATTTTTACCGCAAATGCAACTCTCGATACCAGAGTTGCTTACGGACGCGGCCGGCCTCAAAAACGTGCTTGTGCACGATTCTCCCATAGGAAACAATGGGGCTGTTTGAGCTGAAAAAAAACCTAACACCTGCAAAAAAGCAGCGTTCAGCTCCTAACGCAGCCCCATTGTTTCCTATGGGGAAACACTTCCTACGTCTGCACCTAACACTCTAACATGTACCCCGAGTCTAAACACCCCTAACCTTACACTTATTAACCCCTAATCTGCCGCCCCCCGCTATCGCTGACCCCTGCATTACACTTTTAACCCCTAATCTGCCGCTCCGTAAACCGCCGCCACCTACGTTATCCCTATGTACCCCTAATCTGCTGCCCTAACATCGCCGACCCCTATGTTATATTTATTAACCCCTAATCTGCCCCCCACAACGTCGCCGACACCTACCTACACTTATTAACCCCTAATCTGCCGACCGGACCTGAGCGCTACTATAATAAAGTTATTAACCCCTAATCCGCCTCACTAACCCTATCATAAATAGTATTAACCCCTAATCTGCCCTCCCTAACATCACCGACACCTACCTTCAATTATTAACCCCTAATCTGCCGACCGGAGCTCACCGCTATTCTAATAAATGTATTAACCCCTAAAGCTAAGTCTAACCCTAACACTAACACCCCCCTAAGTTAAATATAATTTTTATCTAACGAAATAAATTAACTCTTATTAAATAAATGATTCCTATTTAAAGCTAAATACTTACCTGTAAAATAAATCCTAATATAGCTACAATATAAATTACATTTATATTATAGCTATTTTAGGATTAATATTTATTTTACAGGTAACTTTGTATTTATTTTAACCAGGTACAATAGCTATTAAATAGTTAAGAACTATTTAATAGTTACCTAGTTAAAATAATTACAAATTTACCTGTAAAATAAATCCTAACCTAAGTTATAATTAAACCTAACACTACCCTATCAATAAAATAATTAAATAAACTACCTACAATTACCTACAATTAACCTAACACTACACTATCAATAAATTAATTAAACACAATTGCTACAAATAAATACAATTAAATAAACTATCTAAAGTACAAAAAATAAAAAAGAACTAAGTTACAGAAAATAAAAAAATATTTACAAACATAAGAAAAATATTACAACAATTTTAAACTAATTACACCTACTCTAAGCCCCCTAATAAAATAACAAAGACCCCCAAAATAAAAAATTCCCTACCCTATTCTAAAATACAAAAATTACAAGCTCTTTTACCTTACCAGCCCTGAACAGGGCCCTTTGCGGGGCATGCCCCAAGAATTTCAGCTCTTTTGCCTGTAAAAAAAAACATACAATACCCCCCCCCCCAACATTACAACCCACCACCCACATACCCCTAATCTAACCCAAACCCCCCTTAAATAAACCTAACACTAAGCCCCTGATGATCTTCCTACCTTGTCTTCACCATGCCAGGTTCACCGATCCGTCCTGGCTCCAAGATCTTCATCCAACCCAAGCGGGGGTTGGCGATCCATAATCCGGTGCTCCAAAGTCTTCCTCCTATCCGGCAAGAAGAGGACATCCGGACCGGCAAACATCTTCTCCAAGCGGCATCTTCTATGTTCTTCCATCCGATGACGACCGGCTCCATCTTGAAGACCTCCAGCGCGGATCCATCCTCTTCTTCCGACGACTAGACGACGAATGACGGTTCCTTTAAGGGACGTCATCCAAGATGGCGTCCCTCGAATTCCGATTGGCTGATAGGATTCTATCAGCCAATCGGAATTAAGGTAGGAATTTTCTGATTGGCTGATGGAATCAGCCAATCAGAATCAAGTTCAATCCGATTGGCTGATCCAATCAGCCAATCAGATTGAGCTCGCATTGTATTGGCTGATCGGAACAGCCAATAGAATGC
Source organism: Bombina bombina (assembly GCF_027579735.1). Lineage (NCBI taxonomy): Eukaryota > Metazoa > Chordata > Amphibia > Anura > Bombinatoridae > Bombina > Bombina bombina. The sequence continues at coordinate 1,106,687,376 of NC_069502.1, read as the reverse complement.
GAGCTCAATCTGATTGGCTGATTGGATCAGCCAATCGGATTGAACTTGATTCTGATTGGCTGATTCCATCAGCCAATCAGAAAATTCCTACCTTAATTCCGATTGGCTGATAGAATCCTATCAGCCAATCGGAATTCGAGGGACGCCATCTTGGATGACGTCCCTTAAAGGAACCGTCATTCGTCGTCTAGTCGTCGGAAGAAGAGGATGGATCCACGCTGGAGGTCTTCAAGATGGAGCCGGTCGTCATCGGATGGAAGAACATAGAAGATGCCGCTTGGAGAAGATGTTTGCCGGTCCGGATGTCCTCTTCTTGCCGGATAGGAGGAAGACTTTGGAGCACCGGATTATGGATCGCCAACCCCCGCTTGGGTTGGATGAAGATCTTGGAGCCAGGACGGATCGGTGAACCTGGCATGGTGAAGACAAGGTAGGAAGATCATCAGGGGCTTAGTGTTAGGTTTATTTAAGGGGGGTTTGGGTTAGATTAGGGGTATGTGGGTGGTGGGTTGTAATGTTGGGGGGGGGGGTATTGTATGTTTTCTTTTACAGGCAAAAGAGCTGAACTTCTTGGGGCATGCCCCGCAAAGGGCCCTGTTCAGGGCTGGTAAGGTAAAAGAGCTTGTAACTTTTTAAATTTAGAATAGGGTAGGGAATTTTTTATTTTGGGGGTCTTTGTTATTTTATTAGGGGGCTTAGAGTAGGTGTAATTAGTTTAAAATTGTTGTAATATTTTTCTTATGTTTGTAAATATTTTTTTATTTTCTGTAACTTAGTTCTTTTTTATTTTTTTGTACTTTAGATAGTTTATTTAATTGTATTTATTTGTAGCAATTGTGTTTAATTAATTTATTGATAGTGTAGTGTTAGGTTAATTGTAGGTAATTGTAGGTAGTTTATTTAATTATTTTATTGATAGGGTAGTGTTAGGTTTAATTATATCTTAGGTTAGGATTTATTTTACAGGTAAATTTGTAATTATTTTAACTAGGTAACTATTAAATAGTTCTTAACTATTTAATAGCTATTGTACCTGGTTAAAATAAATACAAAGTTACCTGTAAAATAAATATTAATCCTAAAATAGCTATAATATAAATGTAATTTATATTGTAGCTATATTAGGATTTATTTTACAGGTAAGTATTTAGTTTTAAATAGGAATCATTTATTTAATAAGAGTTAATTTATTTCGTTAGATAAAAATTATATTTAACTTAGGGGGGTGTTAGTGTTAGGGTTAGACTTAGCTTTAGGGGTTAATACATTTATTAGAATAGCGGTGAGCTCCGGTCGGCAGATTAGGGGTTAATAATTGAAGGTAGGTGTCGGCGATGTTAGGGAGGGCAGATTAGGGGTTAATACTATTTATGATAGGGTTAGTGAGGCGGATTAGGGGTTAATAACTTTATTATAGTAGCGCTCAGGTCCGCTCGGCAGATTAGGGGTTAATAAGTGTAGGTAGGTGTCGGCGACGTTGTGGGGGGCAGATTAGGGGTTAATAAATATAACATAGGGGTCGGCGATGTTAGGGGCAGAAGATTAGGGGTACATAGGGATAACGTAGGTGGCGGCGATTTGCGGTCGGAAGATTAGGGGTTAATTATTTTAAGTAGCTTGCGGCGACGTTGTGTGGGGCAAGTTAGGGGTTAATAAATATAATATAGGGGTCGGCGGGGTTAGGGGCAGCAGATTAGGGGTACATAAGTATAACGTAGGTGGCGGTCGGCAGATTAGGGGTTAAAAATTTTAATCGAGTGGCGGCGATGTGGGGGGACCTCGGTTTAGGGGTACATAGGTAGTTTATGGGTGTTAGTGTAGTTTAGGGTACAGTAGTTAAGAGCTTTATGAACCGGCGTTAGCCAGAAAGCTCTTAACTCCTGCTTTTTTCAGGCGGCTGGAATCTTGTCGTTAGAGCTCTAACGCTCACTGCAGAAACGACTCTAAATACCAGCGTTAGAAAGATCCCATTGAAAAGATAGGCTACGCAAATGGCGTAGGGGGATCTGCGGTATGGAAAAGTCGCGGCTGTAAAGTGAGCGTTAGACCCTTTAATCACTGACTCCAAATACCAGCGGGCGGCCAAAACCAGCGTTAGGAGCCTCTAACGCTGGTTTTGACGGCTACCGCCGAACTCTAAATCTAGGCCAGGATGTTTTTTGGTGATTTGGTAAAAAAGTGGGTGCTTTTTATTATTTAAAGGCACAGTAAAGTTTTTTCAAAAAGTGAATTTTACTGTATTGTAGTGCTATCTAAGTCTGTCAAACATGTCTGAGTCTTCAGATAGACCTTGTTCTTTATGTTTAAAAGCCATGGCGGTACCCCCATTGCATTTGTGTTTAAAGTGTGCTAAATCATCTAAGCATTTTAAAGACCATGCAGTGACACTCAAAAATGTAGCCCAAGATGATTCTTTAACGGAGGGTAATGAGGATAGTCCTTCTTCCTCTCCCCATGTGTCGACACCAGTTACGCCCGCGCAAGCAATGCCTAGTACCTCTAGCGCATTGGCCCCTATTACCTTACAACAATTAGCAGCAGTAATGGATAATTCTCTTGCAGCATTTTTATCCAAACTACCCGTTTTTCCAAAAAAGCGCGATAGCTCAGTTTTAAATACAGAGGATGAGCAATCAGAAGCTTTGGATGAGTTATCTGTAGTACCCACACAACACTCAGAATTAGCAGTGAGGGACAGTCTGTCTGAAGGAGAAATTTCTGACACAGGAAAAGTTTCTCAGCGGGCAGAGTCAGATTCCTTAGCGTTTAAATTTAATCTAGAACACCTCCGCGTCCTGCTTAAGGAGGTTTTAGCTACGCTGGATGATTGTGACCCCATGGTGGTCCCAGAAAAATTGTGTAAAATGGACAGGTTTTTAGAGGTCCCTGTATACACTGAGGCATTTCCGATCCCAAAGAGGGTGGCGGATATTGTGACTAGGGAGTGGGAGAGACCAGGTGTACCCTTTGTTCCCCCCCTATCTTTAAGAAAATGTTCCCCATAAACGACCCCAGGCGGGAAGCGTGGCAGACGGTCCCTAAGGTAGAGGGAGCTGTTTCAACACTTGCTAAGCGTACAACTATACCAATAGAGGACAGTTGTGCTTTCAAAGATCCTGTGGATAAAAAGTTGGAAGGATTGCTGAAGAAACTTTTTGTTCAGCAGGGTTTTCTGCTTCAACCAATTGCCTGCATTATTCTGGTAACTACTGCAGCGGCATTTTGGTTTGAGGCTCTGGAGGAGTCGCTCCAGAGGGAGACTTCATACGTCGAGGTCATGGATAGAATTCATGCTTTAAAGCTGGCTAATTCTTTTATCACTGATGCCGCTTTCCAACTAGCTAAGTTAGCGGCGAAAAACTCAGGTTTTGCCATCATGGCGCGAAGAGCGCTTTGGCTCAAATCGTGGTCGGCGGATGTGTCGTCCAAAACGAAACTGTTAAATATTCCTTTCAAGGGGAAGACCCTATTGTGCCCTTCCACAATATAGTCCGTTTAAGGCCAAAAACAAGGCTAATTTTCGCTCCTTTCGCAACTTCAGGAGCGGACCTGCTTCAACCTCTGCTGCCGCAAAGCAAGATAACGCTTCACAGCCCAAAGCAACCTGGAAACCCTTGCAGGGCTGGAATAAGGGTAAACAGGCCAAGAAGCCTGCTCCTGCTACCAAGACAGCATGAAGGGGTAGCCCCCGATCCGGACCGGATCTAGTAGGGGGCAGACTTTCTCTCTTTGCTCAGGCTTGGGCAAGAGATGTTCCAGATCCCTGGGCTTTAGAAATAGTTGCTCAGGGGTATCTTCTAGAATTCAAGGATTCTCCCCCAAGGGGAAGGTTCCACATTTCTCGTTTGTCTTCAGACCAAACAAAGAAACAGGCATTCTTACGCTGTGTAGAAGATCTTCTAAAAATGGGAGTGATTTACCCAGTTCCAATTGCAGAACAAGGACTGGGCTTTTACTCAAACCTGTTTGTAGTTCCCAAAAAGGAAGGAACTTTCAGGCCAATCCTGGATCTAAAAATTCTAAACAAATTCCTCAGAGTTACGTCTTTCAAGATGGAAACCATTCGGACAATCTTGCCGATGATCCAGGAAGGTCAATATATGACTACCGTGGATCTAAAGGATGCGTACCTACATATTCCTATCCACAAAGATCACCATCAGTTCCTAAGGTTCGCCTTTCTGGACAAACATTACCAGTTAGTGGCCCTTCCTTTCGGGTTGGCCACCGTTCCCAGAATTTTCACAAAAGTGTTAGGGTCCCTTCTGGCGGTACTAAGACCGCGGGGCATTGCAGTAGCACCTTACCTAGACGACATCTTAATACAAGCATCGTCTTTTCACAGAGCCAAGGCTCATACGGACATTGTCCTGGCCTTTCTAAGGTTTCACGGGTGGAAAGTGAACGTAGAAAAGAGTTCTCTGTCCCCGCTCACAAGGGTTCCCTTCCTGGGAACACTAATAGACTTGGTAGAAATGAAAATCTTTCTGACAGAGGTCAGGAAGTCAAAACTGTTGAATAATTGCCGAGTTCTTCATTCCATTCCTCTGCCTTCTGTGGCTCAGTGCATGGAGGTAATCGGTTTAATGGTTGCGGCAATGGACGTTGTCCCTTTTGCCCGAATTCATCTCAGACCACTGCAACTGTGCATGCTCAAACAGTGGAATGGGGATTATGCAGATTTGTCTCCTCAAATACAAATGGACCAGAAAACCAGAGACCCTCTTCTCTGGTGGTTGTCTCAGGATCACCTGTCTCAGGGAATGAGTTTCCGCAGACCGGAGTGGATCATTGTCACGACCGATGCCAGTCTGTTAGGCTGGGGTGCGGTCTGGGACTCCCTGAAAGCGCAGGGTCTATGGTCTCGGGAAGAATCTCTTCTCCCGATAAACATTTTGGAACTGAGAGCGATATTCAATACGCTCCAGGCGTGGCCTCAACTAGCGGAGGCAAAATTCATCAGATTTCAGTCGGACAACATCACGACTGTAGCGTACATCAATCATCAGGGAGGAACAAAGAGTTCCCTAGCGATGAAGGAAGTATCCAAGATCATCAGATGGGCGGAGGATCACTCCTGCCATCTATCTGCAATTCACATCCCAGGGGTAGACAACTGGGAGGCGGATTTTCTAAGTCGTCAGACTTTCCATCCGGGGGAGTGGGAACTCCACCCAAAGGTTTTTGCTCAGCTGACCCAGCTATGGGGCATTCCAGAATTGGATCTGATGGCGTCCCGTCAGAACACCAAACTTCCCCTTTACAGATCCAGATCCAGGGATCCCAAGGCGGCATTGATAGATGCATTAATAGCGCCTTGGTCATTCAGTCTAGCTTATATCTTTCCACCGTTTCCTCTTCTCCCTCGGCTAGTAGCCAGAATCAAACAGGAGAAGGCTTCAGTAAGTTTGATAGCACCTGCGTGGCCACGCAGGACTTGGTATGCAGACCTAGTGGACATGTCATCGGTCCCACCATGGAAACTCCATCAAGGCAGGATCTTCTAATTCAAGGTCCTTTCAAGCATCCAAATCTAGTTTCTCTGCAACTGACTGCTTGGAGATTGAACGCTTAATCCTAGCTAAGCGTGGTTTCTCTGAATCAGTTATAGATACTCTGATACAGGCCAGAAAGCCTGTCACCAGGAAAATTTACCATAAGATATGGCGAAAATATCTTTGTTGGTGTGAATCCAAGGGTTACTCGTGGAGTAAGGTTAGGATTCCAAGGATATTGTCTTTTCTCCAAGAAGGATTGGAGAAAGGTCTGTCAGCTAGTTCCTTGAAGGGACAGATATCTGCTATGTCTATCCTGTTACATAAGCGTCTGGCAGCTGTACCAGATGTTCAGGTGTTTGCACAGGCCCTAGTTAGAATCAAGCCTGTTTACAAGCCTGTGGCTCCTCCATGGAGTCTAAATTTAGTTCTTTCAGTTCTTCAAGGGGTTCCGTTTGAACCTTTGCATTCCATAGATATTAAGTTATTATCTTGGAAAGTTTTGTTTTTAGTAGCCATTTCTTCTGCTCGAAGAGTTTCTGAATTGTCTGCTTTGCAGTGTAATTCACCCTATCTGGTGTTCCATGCAGATAAGGTTGTTTTGCGTACCAAACCTGGTTTCCTTCCAAAGGTGGTTTCTAATAAGAATATTAACCAAGAAATCATTGTTCCTTCTCTGTGTCCTAATCCAGTTTCTAAGAAGGAACGACTTTTACACAATCTTGACGTGGTTCGTGCTTTAAAATTCTATTTAAAAGCAACTAAAGATTTCAGACAAACATCATCCTTGTTTGTTGTCTATTTTGGTAAGAGGAGAGGTCAGAAAACGACTGCTACCTCTCTTTCCTTCTGGCTGAAAAGCATCATCCGATTGGCTTATGAGACTGCTGGACAGCAGCCTCCTGAACGAATTACAGCTCATTCCACCAGAGCTGTGGCTTCCACATGGGCTTTCAAGAATGAGGCTTCTGTTGAACAGATTTGTAAGGCAGCGACTTGGTCTTTGCGGCATACATTCGCCAAATTTTACAAATTCGATACTTTTGCTTCTTCGGGGGCTATTTTTGGGAGAAAGGTTTTGCAAGCAGTGGTGCCTTCCGTTTAGGTTACCTGACTTGTTCCCTCCCTTCATCCGTGTCCTAAAGCTTTGGTATTGGTATCCCACAAGTAAGGATGAAACCTTGGACTGGATACACCAAGTAAGAGAAAACAGAATTTATGCTTACCTGATAAATTACTTTCTCTTACGGTGTATCCAGTCCACGGCCCGCCCTGATAATTCGGTCAGGTTCAAATTTAATTTTTACAAATAACTACAGTCACCACTGCACCCTATGGTTCTCTTTTTTCTCCTAACCGTCGGTCGAATGACTGGGGGGCGGAGCCTGAGGGGAGCTATATGGACAGCTTTGCTGTGTGCTCTCTTTGCCACTTCCTGTAGGGATTGAGAATATCCCACAAGTAAGGATGAAACCGCGGACTGGATACACCGTAAGAGAAAGTAATTTATCAGGTAAGCATAAATTCTGTTTTTTAAATGGTACCGGTGTTGTACTATTTACTCTCCGGCAGGACATAGATGAAGATTTCTGCCTGGAGGATGATGATCTTAGCATTTGTAACTAAGGTCCACTGCTGTTCCCACAGAAGTTGAGGAGTACAGGAAAACTTCAGTGTGAGGAACGGTTTCTTGCTATACAGCAATGAGGTATGTTCAGTCATATTTTCTGCAGAGACTGTGTTAACTAAGGCTGACAGTGTCCCCATTAGGGGAAGGGTAAGCAGTAATCCTAGTGTTATCAGAGGTTTTTACTAGCTTTCATAAAGGGTTAATTTTTTGTGGACACTCAGTTTGTTATGTAAATTTGGGACAAACGTTTTTGGGTCTGGGAGTAACGTTTTCTGTTTTATGGGACATTTGCTTGAGGGTTCTTTGGGGTTGTTTATAACCCACATGGCTTTCAGGCAAGGTTTGTTAGTTTTGTCTAGGCCCCAGCAACATCGAGTGAGGTGGGCGGGGCCTACATTTACAAGCAGCAAGCAACTTCTCCTGAGGTCCTGAGAGTCTTCTGAGGGACTAATTGAAGCTTTAAACCCCATATTATCGCTTCCTAAGGGCAGGTAGGGCCACAGCAGAGGTTTTAACCGGTTTTAGACACGTATCAATCCGTTTTTTTCATTTGGGGGTCTATTGCTTTGTTACTTGTGGTGCAATCCTTCTAAAGCTTAGTGGGTACTCTGTTAAAATTTCGGAATTTTTGAAGCAATTTTAACCTGTTTTGCAGTTTGTGTATGCCTTTTTATCTCTTAAAGGTACAGTACCGTTTTTGCAAATTGTGTTTTTTTCATTAAATAAAGTGTTTTCCAAGCTTGCTTGCTTCTTTACTAGCCTGTTAAACATGTCTGACACTGAGGAAACTCATTGTTCAATTTGTTTAGAAGCCGTTGTGGAACCCCCTCTAAGAATGTGTCCCAATTGTACTGATATGTCTATAAATTGCAAACAGCATATTTTGACTTATAAGAATTTGGCATTAAATGATTCTCAGACAGAAGTAAATCAGGTTTCACAACCAGTTACGCCCGCACAAGCAATGCCAAGTACTTCTAGTGCGTCTAATTCTTTCACCTTGCAAGATATGGCTTCAGTTATGAATACTACCCTCACAGAGGTTTTATCTAAACTGCCAGGGTTGCAAGGGAAGCGCAGTAGCTCTGGGTTAAGAACAAATGCTGAGCCTTCTGACGCTTTAGTAGCCGTATCCGATATTCCTTCACATTGTTCTGAGGTAGGGATGAGGGATTTGCTGTCTGAGGGAGAGATTTCTGATTCAGGAAAGATGTTCCCTCAGATTCAGATATGACGGCATTTAAATTTAAGCTAGAGCACCTCCGTTTATTGCTCAGGGAGGTTTTAGCTACACTGGATGATTGTGACAATATTGTCGTTCCAGAGAAATTGTGTAAAATGGACAAATATTTAGAGGTTCCTGTTTACACTGATGTTTTTCCGATCCCTAAGAGGATTTCGGACATTGTTACTAAGGAGTGGGATAGACCAGGTATTCCGTTCGCTTCCCCTCCTGTTTTTAAGAAAATGTTCCCCATTTCTGACACCATAAAGGACTCATGGCAGATGGTCCCTAAGGTGGAGGGAGCTATTTCTACTCTGGCTAAGCGTACAACTATACCTATTGAAGACAGTCGTGCTTTCATTGATCCTATGGATAAAAAGTTAGAGGGTCTCCTAAAGAAAATTTTTGTTTATCAGGGTTTTCTTCTTCAACCTATAGCGTGCATTGTTCCGGTAACCACTGCAGCTGCTTTTTGGTTTGAGGCTCTTCAGATGGAGACCCCACTAGATGATTGTGACGAACCAAGGTTATCCAACCCTGCGCCAGTCACTTATTTGGAACAGAAAGGGTTATCAGCCCCCTTTTCTGTCACCAAAAGGTCACAATCTAGCCACACCAGACAAGCTTGTGATTCAGTTTAGTGGGTGCAAGAGTTAACCGCACTCCCTTAATCTGTACTAGACGTAAGAGAAATGCCCAACACTCCCTTTTAATGCCACCCACAATAAACTATCAATCCTATAGCTCTAATACTGCCACAACTTAAAATTTATTAAAGGGAAAATCCTAAGGAAAAACCCAGACTTTACACATTAACTCTAGAAATACAATTTAGCAGAAAATAACCTAAATTATACAGTTCTAATATTCCAGTCTCTTTCAGTAACGTGGTTCAATTATTAGACAAAGGCCAAACTTAATAAAGGAATTATTTATTATGCCAAAAATATTATGCACAATGCATTATTAATAAAAAGTTGTTACAAATAAAATTACACACGCAAATAGTATTTTAAAATAAAAAGGAGAAAAACAGAATTGAATACTTTCCTAGTTTTCAAGATATGCGCCAGGGGCTGGCATGAAAAAGATGGCTCCTTACTTCTGTACAGCAGCTCCCCTTGTAAGAATGACAATCTTATTGTTAAAAAATAAGATTCTTAAACCCTACTTTTCAGAGATCAGGATGCTTAACCACACCCTCCTGGGCGGGCTAAGAAACCTCCCTGTCTTTATGACCTCCAATAGACTAATTTCTTGCCTGAAATTATACAATCCAGTATAATTTCTGCTAGGTAAGAAATTTCTATATTTACATATCTAGAACCTTTTAGTTTTATTGGGAGAATCGGTTTGATATCAAATATGCCATAGGTTGTCATATTTACCTTCCTTTAAGGGTATAGCAGTTTTAACACACATATATACATAACCCATGTCCCTTTATTGACCTCCTCAGGAGATGTGCTGGGGGGGCCCTGTTCTACATCATGCCCTGCTGCTGACAGCTTAGGCCATAAAAGTCTGTCCTGTTTACACTGCCAAGCATTTATGATGCTCCTGGCACTTCAAAGAAGACACAAAAACAATTCTTCTTGAAAAACAAATAACTGTTTTGAGTCCAAGCTACACAAAGTTAACTCCTTAGCAGCTGAATCCTGAGATATTCGTGACAATGATATTTTGGACAGAATTAAGAAGTTGGCTAATTCTTTTATTACAGACGCCGCTTTTCATCTTGCTAAGTTAGCGGCAAAGAATTCAGGTTTTGCCATTTTAGCGCGAAGAGCGTTATGGCTTAAGTCCTGGTCAGCTGATGTGTCATCTAAATCTAAGCTTTGACCATCCCTTTCAAAGGTAAGACCCTATTCGGGCCTGCACTGAAAGAGATCATTTCAGACATCACTGGAGGGAAGGGTCATGCCCTCCCACAAGATAAGTCAAATAAGACAAGGACCAAACAAAATAATTTTCGTTCCTTTCGAAACTTCAAGGGTGGTCCCGCTTCCTCTTCCCCTGCTGCAAAGCAAAAGGGGAATTTTGCTCAATCCAAGCCAACCTGGAGACCTAACCAGGCTTGGAACAAGGGTAAACAGGCCAAAAAGCCTGCTGCTGCCACTAAGACAGCATGAAGGGGTAGCCCCCGATCCGGGACTGGATCAAGTAGGGGGAGACTTTCTCTCTTTGCTCAGGCCTGGGCAAGAGACATTCAGGACTCCTGGGCCGTAAAAATTGTAACCCAGGGGTATCTCCTAGATTTCAAAGATTCTCCTCCAAGGGGGAGGTTCCATCTTTCTCAATTGTCTTTAAACCAGACAAAAAGAGAGGCGTTCTTACGCTGTGTAGAAAACCTTTTTACCATGGGAGTGATCTGCCCAGTTCCAAAAACAGAACAGGGGCAAGGTTTCTACTCCAATCTGTTTGTGGTTCCCAAAAAAGAGGGAACCTTCAGACCAATTCTAGATCTCAAGATCCTAAACCAATTCCTAAGAGTTCCATCCTTCAAGATGGAGACCATTCGGACTATTTTACCAATGATCCAGGAGGGTCAATATATACTACTACTGTGGATCTAAAGGATGCGTATCTACACATTCCTATCCACAAAGATCATCACCAGTTCCTCAGGTTTGCCTTTCTGGACAGGCATTACCAGTTTGTGGCTCTTCCCTTCGGGTTGGCCACGGTGCCGAGAATCTTCACAAAGGTGCTAGGGTCCCTTCTGGCGGTCCTAAGGCCGAGGGGCATAGCAGTGGCGCCTTATCTAGATGACATCTTAATTCAAGCGTCGACTTTCAAACTTGCCAAGTCTCACACGGACTTTCTAAGATCTCATGGGTGGAAGGTGAACGTGAAAAAGAGTTCTCTTATTCCTCTCACAAGAGTTCCATTCCTGGGAACTCTGATAGATTCGGTGGACATGAAAATATTTCTGACGGAGGTCAGGAAATCAAAGATTTTAACCACCTGCTGAGCTCTTCATTCCATTCCTCGGCCGTCAGTGGCTCAGTGTATGGAGGTAATCGGACTTATGGTAGCGGCAATGGACATAGTTCCGTTTGCTCGCTTGCATCTCAGACCACTGCAACTATGCATGCTCAAACAGTGGAATGGGGATGCAGATTTATCTCCTCAGATAAATCTGGATCAAGAGACCAGAGACTCTCTTCTTTGGTGGTTGTGACAGGATCACCTGTCCAGGGGAATGTGTTTCCGCAGGCCAGCGTGGGTTATTGTGACGACGGACGCCAGCCTACTGGGCTGGGGTGCAGTCTGGAATTCCCTGAAAGCACAGGGTTTATGGACTCAGGAGGAGGCCCTCCTACCGATAAATATTCTGGAATTAAGAGCGATATTCAATGCTCTTCAGGTGTGGCCTCAGCTGGCTTCGGCCGGATTCATCAGGTTTCAGTCGGACAACATCACGACTGTAGCTTATATCAATCATCAGGGGGGAACAAGGAGTTCCTTGGCGATGATAGAAGTTTCCAGGATAATCCGATGGGCAGAGATTCACTCTTGCCATCTATCAGCGATCTATATCCCAGGGGTGGAGAACTGGGAGGCAGATTTTCTGCGTCTGATTGCCAGAATCAAACAGGAGAGAGCTTCTGTGATTTTGATAGTGCCTGCGTGGCCACACAGGACTTGGTATGCAGACCTGGTGGACATGTCATCTCTGCCACCATGGACTCTGCCACTGAGATGGGACTTTTGATTCAAGGTCCATTCAAGCATCCAAATCTAATTTCTCTACAACTGACTGCTTGGAGATTGAACGCTTGATTTTATCAAAGCGGGGTTTCTCTGAGTCGGTCATAGATACCTTGATTCAGGCTCGAAAGCCTGTCACCAGGAAGATCTATCATAAGATATGGCGTAAATATCTTTTTTGGTGTGAATCCAAAGGCTACTCATGGAGTAAGATCAGGATTCCTAGGATTTTGTCTTTTCTCCAAGAAGGATTGGAGAAAGGATTGTCCGCTAGTTCCTTAAAGGGACAGATATCTGCTTTGTCTATTCTGTTGCACAAGCGTCTGGCAGATGTCCCAGACGTTCAGGCTTTTTGTCAGGCTTTAGTTAGAATTAAGCCTGTGTTTAAACCTGTTGCTCCGCCATGGAGTCTCAATTTAGTTCTTAAATTTCTTCAGGGGGTTCCGTTTGAACCCATGCATTCCATAGATATTAAGCTTCTATCTTGGAAAGTTCTATTTCTAGTTACTATCTCTTCAGCTCGAAGAGTTTCTGAACTATCTGCATTACAATGTGACTCGCCTTATCTTGTTTTCCATGCTGATAAGGTGGTTTTGCGTACCAAACCTGGGTTCCTCCCTAAGGTTGTTTCTAACAGGAATATCAATCAGGAAATTGTTGTTCCTTCTCTGTGTCCTAATCCTTCTTCTAAGAAGGGACGTCTGTTGCACAACTTGGACGTGGTTTGTGCCTTGAAGTTTTATTTGCAGGCAACCAAAGATTTTCGCCAATCATCTTCTTTGTTTGTTGTCTATGCTGGAAAGCATAGAGGTCAAAAGGCTACAGCTACCTCTCTTTCCTTTTGGCTGAAAAGCATGATCCGTTTGGATTATGAGACTGCTGGACAGCAGCCTCCTGAAAGAATTACAGCTCACTCCACTAGAGCGGTGGCTTCCACATGGGCTTTTAAAAATGATGCTTCTGTTGAACAGATTTGTAAGGCTGCGACTTGGTCTTCGCTTCATACCTTTTCCAAATTTTACAAATTTGATATTTTTGCTTCTTCGGAGGCTATTTTTCGGAGAAAGGTTTTGTAAGCAGTGGTGCCTTCCGTTTAGCTTCCTGTCTTGTCCCTCCCTTCATCCGTGTCCTAAAGCTTTGGTATTGGTATCCCACAAGTTAGGATGAATCCGTGGACTCGGTACATCTTGCAAAAGAAAACAGAATTTATGCTTACCTGATAAATTTCTTTCTTTTGCGATGTACAGAGTCCACGGCCCGCCCTGTCTATTCAAGACAGATATTATTTTTTATGTAATCTTCAGTCACCTCTGCACCTTACAGTTTCTCCTTTTCTTCCTTGGCCTTCGGTCAAATGACTGGGGGGTGGAGTTAAGGGGGGAGCTATATAGACAGCTCTGCTGTGGTGCTCTCTTTGCTACTTCCTGTCAGGTAGCACAATATCCCACAAGTTAGGATGAATCCGTGGACTCAGTACATCGCAAAAGAAAGAAATTTATCAGGTAAGCATAAATTCAGTTTTTTACATAGAGATGCTCAGGTGATATTTTCCTGTCAGCTTTTTACAGTTATACTGCATCAGTTTCAAGTGATTTAGCATATGAGTATTATGTCCCTTTAATTGAGGTTTCAGTGATAAGAGGATGTATTGATCCCTTTTAGGTAGTACTATATTGGTGGTCTCTCATAAAGAATGGCACAGGCAAGTTCCTTTTCCTACAACCTGTTTATTTTATACATATATATGTGTTCTTATTTTCCATATGTTTGGGCTACATGGGTTTCTCCATCTATGCTATAACAAGCTTGTATATATGCTGAGTACTATAGTTAATGTATATATATTTCCTGTTTGAACAGACACGCTTTTATTGATCAATGTTTGTCACTATGATTGTATAAATTTGTGCACACTATATTTGATATGGTCAGAGTACCTTTTGAATGAAGGGACTTGTCTCTTTAAGATATACGTGATCATTCATTGTTGGCGTAGATTATAGGTACAGGTGCTACCTGACTATGACACTACTTAATTGCCGTTTGTGATTGGTGTAGCACGGTCTATGAGGAAGGCGTAAGCCGAAACGCGTAAGACCTCTGCTACACCGGTTTTTCTAGTGCTTTAACGATGTGATGTGTTTTTTTTACCCATTTATCTCCAATAAATTTGATGTTTTATTTTTAAACAAGCCTGTCCCTCTGCCTTGCTTACTTTTGTTTTTTTATTAATCCCATATGTTATGGAGGACTGTGGCCCATCATCATTTTACGAAAGAAAACTAAATCTATGCTTGCCTGATATATTCTATTCTTTCGGCACGATGATAGTCCACAGGGCCCACTTTTTGGGCAACAGTTCTAATGACACCCCTATTCTCTACTTGGCTATACATAAAACTGAGAGAGAGATGGGAAGTTGAAGCTCTTGTATGGGTTCTTGACCTCCTCCTAGTGGTGGGAAATATATCACATATGTTATGGAGGACTGTGGACCATCATTATTCCGAAAGAACCACCATCTTAGGTACTGGAAGAGAGTCTGCGAATGTGAAGTTTTAAGGCAATTTTGCTTTTTAATATTTTTATTTTATATTTTCTGCAGTGTAGCATGCCCTCTTACCCTCCAACCTCCCTGATCCCTCCCAAATAGCTCTCTAACTCTCCCCCCTCTAACTATGCCGCTGTCTGGCAGTACCTTTAAAATGTCATTATTTCTTATTTTTTATTTTCTGTAGTGTAGTGGACTAATGTTAACTGGAGGGGCGCTCCAGTTAACATTAGTTAAGGACCCCCCACCCCAACTATTTTCTGGAGCATAGCGCCCTTTCCACCCTCCTTTATTTTTTATTTTCTGCTGTGTTGGAACCTCCCTCCCCCCTCTGCTGCTTGACCACCCACCCGCCTCCCGGAATTCCTCCTACACCTCCTGCCGGCACAGATGATCATTACAGACGGTGACACACACAGTGTCACCGTCTGTAATGTTCTGGCATCTGCCTTCATATGGAACCGGAGCACCGATCGTGCTCCGGTTCCATATGTAGGCAGATGCCTAGAGCTCAGGAACTCCATCTCTCAGCTGGAACCTAATAGCAGAGACTGCTTGAGCTTCATTCAGTTCAGACGTATATATTTACGTTTTAATTGGCTAAGGGGTTAAAGGGCCCATTAGTTTTGTGTTTTTAAACATATGGAAATAATTCAGCAAAATTGTCTGAATCTAAGTGCATATGTTTAATTCCTAACTTTGGTGACCTTGTTGCATCACTTGTCCAGTGAGGTGTTTGTCTCTTTTAATGTTTATAGATCATATCAAAATAAGGACTGCTAGTTTAAGGCAGGGACAGCAGTATATTACACTGGTGGGAGTGGAATTTCATATCAGGTGAAACTAGCAATGGGAACCTGGGTTCTAGAAAAGTGGAACCAGTAGATTATGTGGGTGACATTATTTTAGGATTGCAACTACAGCTTAATGCATAATGGTAGTGTCAGGGCACACTTACCAGATGGTGGGGTCTTAATTTGCTGTGGGTTCTTGTGTGTAAGCGCATGGGAATGTGCCTTGCGTGACAGTCTCTGTCGGCATCATTGAGCTGAGGCTGTGGCCAGAATTCAACACTGGTGGCTGTACATGTCCAGATTAGAGGACATATTTACCCAGGGAAGTACTCTGCTCTGTTTGTTTGGTTGCTGATAATACTGTTCTTGAAATTCCTATATCTTGCTTTTCCTGTCTTTAAAGAGACATTGTACTGTAATTTCTTCTTCCCTTTAATGTGTTCCCAATTATTAATTTTACCTGCCGAAGTAATTAAATGGTGGCAAAAGCCTACTATACCTTTGGAGGTTTGCACCTGGTTTTATGTTTAGAAGGGGGCATATTTATATTAGAGATGTTTTAGTACCCTAGGTAAATACAATTGCAATTTCTACTTAAAACAAATCAATATATTTCACTAATATGATATAGCTTTATTGTCTATAATCATAGATCACCTTAGGGCACTAGTTGGTTCTGAAAAGT
This sequence comes from Bombina bombina, assembly GCF_027579735.1. Lineage (NCBI taxonomy): Eukaryota > Metazoa > Chordata > Amphibia > Anura > Bombinatoridae > Bombina > Bombina bombina. Next base: position 1,106,671,282 of record NC_069502.1, on the reverse strand, counting down.
CTTTAAATAGACAGTAGCCTCATACAGTGCATCTGTATCATCAGGTGTATTGCAGGAACTGAGAGAAAAGTGTAGAAAGAAGAAGGGGTCTGTTATGAATCATATGGTTGGGAAGAATTCTTGGGATAATACAAGAGTGGGTAATAATTTACAGGGGTTATTTAGTTCCCTCTGTGTCTATATGTTTGGGTAGTTGTGGTTAAGGTGGCCAGCCTATTCACACAGTCTGTACATTCTGTCCCTAGCGACCTTTTAGTAGAATGAAATCAAGAATTTGTCCATTAGATTAAACCTGGTTAATTTGTTGGCATGAATTATGTGAATATTATAATTAGAACGATTGATTGAGAAAACAAAGCAGCAATTTCAAGTTTGCTCCATACAAAAAACTCTTTTATGTTAAAATAGGGATTATGTAGGCTTGTTAAATGGTATCAGCCAGTCTCTTCAGGATGTAGTTTGCATAGATTGCTCATTTCCTATATACATACACTCACATACACATACACACACTCACATACACACACATGCACACTCACATACACACACACATACACACACTCACTCACATACACACACATTCACATATACACACATACACACACACATACACACTCACATACACACACACATACACACACTCACTCACATACACACACACTCACATACACACACATACACACACACATACACACTCACATACACACACTCACATACACACACACAAATACAAACACTCACATACACACACTCACATACACACACACACATACACACACACACACACACACACATACACACACACACACACATACACACACACACACACACATACACTCACATACACACACTCACATACACACACTCACATACACACACACATACACACACACACACACACACACACACACACACATACACACACACACACATACACACACACACACATACACACACATACACACACATACACACACATACATACATACACTCACATACACACACACACACATACATACACTCACATACACACACTCACATACACACACTCACATACACACACACACACATACACACTCTCACATACACACACACACGTAATTATCTAAAAAGTTAGATTTGTATTTTACAACTGAGAGGCCTAAAAAGAATTCAGCTTCACCAAGCTAAATTTTAGGAGTGGCTGTTGGTGACTGGCGGGGGGAATTGTGGGCACCTATAGGTTTCTTGTGCACTTGGCTCCCTGGCTCCTAGGTTGAGCCTGGCCTTTATGCCTATGATGGTCTGTCTAAATTTCTGTCTTGTGACTTTGAAAACTGCAAAGGAAATTACAAAGTGACTAAAGGCAAAATTTATTAAGCCCCGAATAAATTTGCCTAAAAAGTCGCAATTATTTCCGCAATAGTTTGTAATGTGTGAAATAAAAAATGTCACCAGTATTTATCAAAATTCTTGAGACATTTTTGGGGCAAAAGTTTTGTCAAAATTAAACTTCCATGATTCAGATAGAGCATGTCATTTTAAGACACTTTTAAATTCACTTCTATTTTCAAATGTGCTTCGTTCTCTTAGTATCTATTGTTAAAAAATGAATACGCACATATCCTACACTAGTGGGAGCTGCTGCTAATTGGTGCCTCTGCCTGTAGTGCAGTGCTGTCCCTTCAGCAATGGATAACAAGAGAATGAAGAGAATTTGATAATAAAATTAAATTGGAAAGTTGTTTAAAATTGTATGTTCTATCTGAATCATAAAATAACATTTTGGGGTTTACTATCCCTTTAACTTTAGCCACCGGTAAATGGTTTTATTGTTTTTATCATATTATAAGAGAATAAATTAATCACATGATTGTTCTTCTCCCCCCTTCTTTGGCGCTTTTTCATCGAGGAAGATTGGCTGTTTTTTGTAGCTTATCTTTGTTCTTTTTAGTACACTTATTTCAATTGCACTTTAAATTATTTTACTTTTTTATAAACTGTATATACCTTTTTTTCTTCAGGTTCTGCGCCTTGTTGTGGGCGATATCTAACCCTAGATACAACCATTACAGCAAGAAAAAGAAATGTTTCCCTTTTCCTTTCAGACAAACAACAATATCACTCTTTTTTTCACTACCTCGCAACCTACAAATTGGCAAGATTAAAAACAGTGAATATTACATCCCCCGCTTTTCATAAATATATGAGAACTGCAAATATATACGGGCATTTTAAAATGCCAATTAAATTAATACAACAATTAGGCATTTCCAGACAACTTATTCGCATATATCAGACTTGCGAATGGTCATGAGTCAATTTGTTCGCACATATGAAAAGTTGAGACTTTAATGGCGCATAACCTTTGATAAATATGGTGATATCATTTGTGAGGGTTTTTTTGACGACAAACGTGAGCATTTTCTTATTCTCACTTTGATAAATTTTGCCCTAAATAGTACAGTTTGAGAACTTTGAAGCTGAACTAAATATCACAGTTTGTAAACACATAGAAGGTAAATAGTATTTATATCACAGGTTGTGCACACACATAAGGCAAATAGTATTTATGTATTTTTAATCTTAATAGTTATGCATTTGACATGCGTTGCACTTAATTTTTGTGCATAACAAATGTACAGTACACATAATTTATATTGTTTGCTTGTGAACTCCTTTAACCTGTGTACTTGATGAACTATCTTCTTTTCTATGTAGTGCTAATATGAAATGAAAAATTACAATGAAAAATTATCATAATTAATTAAATGCCCTATCCTCCTGGCTTGCTGGAAAACTTTAATAACTGGAGCCATAAAACTGGCTCAACACATAACTATGTACAAATAATAACTGGAGCCATAGAACTGACTCAACAAACATAACTATGTACAACTATAACTCTTAAATAACTTTACATAAAACTGTAATACTTGAATAACCACTCAGACACAGATATATGGGAAAAGACCCGAAGGTCGCATTTATTGTAGAACGTGAGAACCGGCTGGACTCAACGGGGCCAGCTAAAACATGTGGCGGCAATCTAGTTAGGAGTAGGAACCCCCTGCTAGGAAGAATGGACCGCGCCCGTGAATGCCCACACAAGCGGAGCTCAGCTGCCGCAGAAGCTTAGGGAGTTCTCGGCATCTTAGAATGGGAGGGACCCCAGGCGCGCGCCTGCAGAGATCACCCGCCCCTGGGCAGCCGTCACTCTACCTCTGATGGCAAACCGGGGCGCGGACCAACCGCCTAACCAGGGTGTAAAGTAACGATCTCCGAACCAGTAGGACCAGGTGTGACTAGACACGTCTCCATGCCACTACCTGGGGAGTCAAAAACTACCGTCCTTGGACTTAAGGAAACAAGCCGCGTAGCTCTCATCCAGCCTCGGACACCTAGCTGAAACACCCTGGTGATGTAGCAGCCTAAAGATTGCCGTATGAACAAGTGCAGGGAGGGAGGGAGGGACGCTGTGAAGACGAGCTGGAAAAGAGGGTTTGGGCCTTGGGAGCTGACTACTTAAAGGTAAGCTAAACCCCACCCTCACTAATGCAACATTGTTGCAACTTCACAGCAGCACACTCCTAAGGGCCTTAATTATTATGGTCGTTCTGGGCTATGCTGCCCTCCACTGTCTTAATTAATTAAATGCCCTATCCTCCTGGCTTGCTGGAAAACTTTAATAACTGGAGCCATAAAACTGGCTCAACACATAACTATGTACAAATAATAACTGGAGCCATAGAACTGACTCAACAAACATAACTATGTACAACTATAACTCTTAAATAACTTTACATAAAACTGTAATACTTGAATAACCACGCAGACACAGATATATGGGAAAAGACCCGAAGGTCGCATTTATTGTAGAACGTGAGAACCGGCTGGACTCAACGGGGCCAGCTAAAACATGTGGCGGCAATCTAGTTAGGAGTAGGAACCCCCTGCTAGGAAGAATGGACCGCGCCCGTGAATGCCCACACAAGCGGAGCTCAGCTGCCGCAGAAGCTTAGGGAGTTCTCGGCATCTTAGAATGGGAGGGACCCCAGGCGCGCGCCTGCAGAGATCACCCTCCCCTGGGCAGCCGTCACTCTACCTCTGATGGCAAACCGGGGCGCGGACCAACCGCCACAAGAGATAGCCCAACAGGCTCACCTCTTACCGCCACACCTATAGATGATTAAGTATAGCACGCCTCAAATTACAGAGGAACAGGTCAATGCCCCTCTCAGAGAGGTGCACCCCGTCCCTCCTGTAGAGGCACCTCTCAGCCGTTGATATGTTCCCATGTTCCACAACAAACCCTCCTGACTGCCCTAAGAAAATCCTCACTTCTCTGTTAATTTTCTTGCGGACCTGAAAAGCTGCGCGATGAGACTGCATATGGCGCCATTCTATCCTGGGGATGATGTTAGACCATCCTATCCTGACTTGGGGAATCCATGCCTGAATCGTGCGCAGATCCGACTGAATAACCGCACTGAGCTGCTTGCACGGTAGGAGCCCCATATCATTTCCACCTGCGTGGATGATAAGTACATGGGGTTTCTCCCACCTGCGCAAGGCCCCCTGCAGCAACTCAGGCAGAGCCTGCCACGTAAGCCCCCTGCGCCCTAACCACCTAACAGTGACTCAGGAAGAGGGGAACCCCAGCTGACGCCCATCAGGTCTCGCGATCGCCCGAAGCTCCGCCCAGTGGATGTACGAATGCCCCGTAATCCATACTCTCAGTGGACCGCTCCTTGGTCCTAAGAAAAGAAACAGAGGTTAACCATTGCATCTGCAGAACATAATCACTTCTAAACAGTCAAAGGCCTAACGTATAAAAGATACCTTTGCGACCTCCATCTCCCCAGAGCTCTAATATGGTCAGCCGACCATCCTAAACTAGCGGCAGTGGTGGCCGCGCCCACCCTAAAGGAATGGGGAGCAATGACCCTTGGATCAAGACCTGCCCTTGATGCTGCCCAGGCCAACACCTTCCTAAACTGGAATCTAGTCAACGGGGAACCGTCCTCGTGAACTAGAAATTGTGAGAAACCCTCAGGACGCACGTCCATATAGGCTTTAACCAGTCTGACCGGGCAGCAAACAGATTCATCATGGGCCGGCAAAGCTAACCAGGCACCTCTCCCTTCTTGGTCAGTTTTGGATCTGGGAAGAAAGACCAAGATAGACGACCCATCGTCTCTGACATGAGGCAGCAAAAGGCCGCCCGTCTTTTTCTTAGAGGGCGGGACAATTTCCCCTACCCTAAGAGCCCCGTGAAAAGCCAACCCAAAGGCGGCTGAGAAAAGGGCAGTTTCGTAGGCGGATGAACAGACCGCCGGCAAAACTCGGCACAACGTTACCAGACGCTCAATGGTAACTGGTTCCCTGAAATCCCTGACCCTGGGGGCCATACGCCCCCAGCCTCGAAGTACCTGCCTTATATTATGTGTTTTTATTACTTAAAAGTAAAACAAAGTATAAATAAATAATTTACACTTATATTTTTTTAATAAAATATATATTCTAAAAAAACTATTGAAATAATGCCATTGATTATGCTACACATTATATCACAAGCAATGTCATTGATATTACTATTGATATCATAGCTGCTGTTTTATATTGTTATCTAATATGTCACTCACACTTTCACATAGAACACATTTAATGAAGGGAGTTTAAAAGGACAGGAGCAGCAATGCACTATTAAGAACTAGCTTCTGCTCCACATATATGTCTTTTGTCATTGGCTAACCCAATGTGTTCAGCTAGCTCTCAGTAGTGCATTGCAGCTCCTAAGCCTAACCTAGATATGCTTTTCAACAATGGATCCCAAGCGAAATAAACAAATTTGATAATAGAAGTAAATTGGAAAGTTGTTTAAAATTGTATGCTTTGAGGCCTATTTCTCTTGTTAAGTGTATCCAGTCCACGGATCATCCATTACTTGTGGGATATTCTCCTTCCCAATAGGAAGTTGCAAGAGGATCACCCACAGCAGAGCTGCTATATAGCTCCTCCCCTAACTGTCATATCCAGTCATTCTCTTGCAAGCCTCAACCAATATGGAGGTCGTAAGAGGAGTGTGGTGTTTTATACTTAGTTTATTCTTCAATCAAAAGTTTGTTATTTTTAAATGGTGCCGGAGTGTACTGTTTATCTCAGGCAGTATTTAGAAGAAGAATCTGCCTGCGTTTTCTATGATCTTAGCAGAAGTAACTAAGATCCATGGCTGTTCTCACATATTCGAAGGAGTGAGGTAACTTCAGAGAGGGAATGGCGTGCAGGTTTTCCTGCAATAAGGTATGTGCAGTTAATATTTTTCTAGGGATGGAATTTGCTAGAAAATGCTGCTGATACCGAACTAATGTAAGTAAAGCCTTAAATGCAGTGATAGCGACTGGTATCAGGCTTATTAATAGAGATACATACTCTTATAAAAATGTAATATAAAACGTTTGCTGGCATGTTTAATCGTTTTTATATGTATTTGGTGATAAAACTTATTGGGGCCTAGTTTTTTTCCACATGGCTGGCTTGAATTTTGCATAGTAACAGTTTCCTTAGGCTTTCCACTGTTACAATATGAGTGGGAAGGGCCTATTTTAGTGCTTTTCTGTGCAGATAAAATTACTGACACAGACATCCAGCATCTTCCTGCATGATCCAGGACATCTCTGAAGGGCTCAAAAGGCTTCAAAGTCGTTTTTGAGGGAGGTAAAAAGCCACAGTAGAGCTGTGGCAGTTGTTGTGACTGTTTGAAAAAAAACAAAAACAAAAAAAAAACAAAAAAAAAAAACGTTTTTGTCTTTTATTATTCAGTTTTGGGTATTAAGGGGTTAATCATCCATTTGCAAGTGGGTGCAATGCTCTGCTAACTTGTTACATACACTGTAAAAATTTCGTTAGTGTAACTGCCTTTTTTCACTGTTATTTCAAATTTTGACAAAATTTGTGTTTCTTAAAGGTGCAGTAACGTTTTTTATATTGCTTGTAAACTTGTTTAAAGTGTTTTCCAAGCTTGCTAGTCTCATTGCTAGTCTGTTTAAACATGTCTGACACAGAGGAAACTACTTGTTCATTATGTTTGAAAGCCATGGTGGAGTCCCATAGGAGAATGTGTACTAAATGTATTGATTTCACCTTAAACAGTAAAGATCAGTCTTTAACTATAAAATAAATATCACCAGAAGATTCTGACGAGGGGGAAGTTATGCCGACTAACTCTCCCCACGTGTCAGACCCTTCGCCTCCCGCTCAGGGGATGCACGCTAATATGGCGCCAATTACATCAGGGACGCCCATAGCGATTACCTTGCAGGACATGGCTGCAATCATGAATAATACCCTGTCAGAGGTATTATCCAGGTTGCCTGAATTAAGAGGCAAGCGCGATTGCTCTGGGGTTAGGAGAAATACAGAGCGCGCAGATGCTGTAAGGGCCATGTCTGATACTGCGTCACAATATGCAGATCATGAGGACGGAGAGCTTCAGTCTGTGGGTGACATCTCTGATTCGGGGAAACCTGATTCAGAGATTTCTAATTTTAAATTTAAGCTTGAGAACCTCCGTGTGTAGCTTGGGGAGGTATTAGCTGCTCTGAATGACTGTAACACAGTTGCAGTACCAGAGAAATTGTGTAGGCTGGATAAATAATATGCGGTACCGGTGTGTACTGATGTTTTTCCTATACCTAAAAGGCTTACAGAAATTATTAGCAAGGAGTGGGATAGACCGGGTGTGCCTTTTTCCCCACCTCCTATATTTAGAAAAATGTTTCCAATAGACGCCACTACACGGGACTTATGGCAGACGGTCCCTAAGGTGGAGGGAGCAGTTTCTACTTTAGCAAAGCGTACTACTATCCCGGTTGAGGACAGTTGTGCTTTTTCAGATCCAATGGATAAAAAATTGGAGGGTTACCTTAAGAAAATGTTTATTCAACAAGGTTTTATTTTACAGCCCCTTGCATGCATTGCGCCTGTCACGGCCGCGGCGGCATTCTGGTTTGAGGCCCTGGAAGAGGCCATCCATACAGCTCCATTGACTGAAATTATTGACAAGCTTAGAACACTTAAGCTAGCTAACTCATTTGTTTCTGATGCCATTGTTCATTTGACTAAACTAACGGCTAAGAATTCCGGATTCGCCATCCAAGCGCGTAGGGCGCTATGGCTTAAATCCTGGTCAGCTGACGTGACTTCGAAGTCTAAATTACTCAACATTCCTTTCAAGGGGCAGACCTTATTCGGGCCTGGTTTGAAGGAAATTATTGCTGACATTACTGGAGGTAAGGGTCACACCCTTCCTCAGGACAGGGCCAAAGCAAAGGCCAAACAGTCTAATTTTCATGCCTTTCGAAATTTCAAGGCAGGTGCAGCATCAACTTCCTCCGCTTCAAAACAAGAGGGAACTTTTGCTCAATCTAAGCAGGCCTGGAAACCTATCCAGTCCTGGAACAAAGGCAAGCAGGCCAGAAAGCCTGCTGCTGCCTCTAAGACAGCATGAAGGAACGGCCCCCCTATCCGGCGACGGATCTAGTAGGGGGCAGACTTTCTCTCTTCGCCCAGGTGTGGGCAAGAGATGTTCAGGATCCCTGGGCGTTGGAGATCATATCTCAGGGATATCTTCTGGACTTCAAAGCTTCCCCTCCACAAGGGAGATTTCATCTTTCAAGGCTATCTGCAAATCAGATAAAGAAAGAGGCATTCCTACGCTGTGTGCAAGACCTCCTAGTTATGAGAGTGATTCATCCAGTTCCGCGGACGAAACAAGGACAGGGTTTTTATTCTAATCTGTTTGTGGTTCCCAAAAAAGAGGGAACCTTCAGACCAATTTTGGATCTAAAGATCTTAAACAAATTCCTCAGAGTTCCATCTTTCAAAATGGAAACTATTCGGACCATCCTACCCATGATCCAAGAAGGTCAGTACATGACCACAGTGGACTTAAAGGATGCCTACCTTCACATACCGATTCACAAAGATCATCATCGGTTTCTAAGGTTTGCCTTTCTAGACAGGCATTACCAATTTGTAGCTCTTCCCTTCGGGTTGGCTACAGCCCCGAGAATCTTTACAAAGGTTCTGGGCTCACTTCTGGCGGTTCTAAGACCGCGAGGCATAGCGGTGGCTCCGTATCTAGACAACATCCTGATACAGGCGTCAAGCTTTCAAGTTGCCAAGTCTCATACATAGATAGTTCTGGCATTTCTGAGGTCGCACGGGTGGAAAGTGAACGAGGAAAAGAGTTCTCTATCACCACTCACAAGAGTCTCCTTCTTAGGGACTCTTATAGATTCTGTAGAAATGAAAATTTACCTGACGGAGTCCAGGTTATCAAAACTTCTAAATGCTTGCCGTGTTCTTCACTCCATTCCGCGCCCTTCGGTAGCTCAGTGTATGGAGGTAATCGGCTTAATGGTAGCGGCAATGGACATAGTGCCATTTGCACGCCTTCATCTCAGACCACTGCAATTATGCATGCTGAGTCAGTGGAATGGGGATTACACAGATTTGTCCCCTCTGCTAAATCTGGATCAAGAGACCAGAGATTCTCTTTTCTGGTTGTTGTTTCGGGTACACCTGTCCAAGGGTATGACCTTTCGCAGGCCAGATTGGACAATTGTAACAACAGATGCCAGCCTTCTAGGTTGGGGTGCAGTCTGGAATTCCCTGAAGGCACAGGGATCGTGGACTCAGGAGGAGAAATTCCTTCCAATAAATATTCTGGAGTTAAGAGCGATATTCAATGCTCTTCTGGCTTGGCCTCAGTTAGCAACACTGAGGTTCATCAGATTTCAGTCGGACAACATCACGACTGTGGCTTACATCAACCATCAAGGGGGAACCAGGAGTTCCCTAGCGATGTTAGAAGTCTCAAAAATAATTCGCTGGGCAGAGTAACACTCTTGCCACCTGTCAGCAATCCATATCCCAGGTGTGGAGAACTGGGAGGCGGATTTTCTAAGTCGTCAGACTTTCCATCCGGGGGAGTGGGAACTCCATCCGGAGGTGTTTGCTCAGTTGATTCATCGTTGGGGCAAACCAGAGTTGGATCTCATGGCGTCTCGCCAGAACGCCAAGCTTCCTTGTTACGGATCCAGGTCCAGGGACCCAGAAGCGACGCTGATAGATGCTCTAGCAGCACCTTGGTTCTTCAACCTGGCTTATGTGTTTCCACCGTTTCCTCTGCTCCCTCGACTGATTGCCAAAATCAAACAGGAGAGAGCATCGGTGATTCTGATAGCACCTGCGTGGCCACGCAGGACTTGATATGCAGACCTAGTGGACATGTCATCCTTTCCACCATGGACTCTGCCTCTAAGACAGGACCTTCTGATACAAGGTCCTTTCAATCATCCAAATCTAATTTCTCTGAGACTGACTGCATGGAGATTGAACGCTTGATTCTATCAAAGCGTGGCTTCTCTGAGTCAGTCATTGATACTTTAATACAGGCACGAAAGCCTGTTACCAGGAAAATCTACCACAAGATATGGAGTAAATATCTTTATTGGTTTGAATCCAAGAATTACTCATGGAGTAAGGTTAGGATTCCTAGAATATTGTCTTTTCTCCAAGAGGGCTTGGACAAAGGATTATCAGCTAGTTCCTTAAAGGGTCAGATTTCTGCTCTGTCTATTCTTTTGCACAAGCGTCTGGCAGAGGTTCAGACGTCCAGGCATTTTGCCAGGATTTGGTTAGAATTAAGCCTGTGTTTAAACCTGTTGCTCCCCCGTGGAGCTTAAACTTGGTTCTTAAGGTTCTTCAAGGAGTTCCGTTTGAACCCCTTCATTCCATTGATATTAAACTTTTATCTTGGAAAGTTCTGTTTTTGATGGCTATTTCCTCTGCTCGGAGAGTCTCTGAGCTATCTGCCTTACAATGTGATTCTCCTTATCTGATTTTTCATGCAGATAAGGTAGTTCTGCGTACCAAACCTGGGTTTTTACCTAAGGTGGTTTCTAACAAGAATATCAATCAAGAGATTGTTGTTCCATCGTTGTGCCCTAATCTTTCTTCAAAGAAGGAACGTCTTTTACATAATCTGGACGTAGTCCGTGCCTTGAAGTTTTACTTACAAGCTACTAAGGATTTTCGTCAAACATCTTTCCTGTTTGTCGTTTACTCTGGACAGAGGAGAGGTCAAAAAGCTTCGGCAACCTCTCTTTCCTTTTGGCTTCGGAGCGTAATACGCCTAGCCTATGAGACTGCTGGACAGCAGCCCCCTGAAAGGATTACAGCTCATTCTACTAGAGCTGTGGCTTCAACCTGGGCCTTCAAAAATGAGGCCTCTGTTGAACAGATATGCAAGGCTGCGACTTGGTCTTCGCTTCACACTTTTTCAAAATTTTACAAATTTGATACTTTGCTTCTTCGGAGGCTGTGTTTGGGAGAAAGGTTCTTCAGGCAGTGGTTCCTTCCGCTTAATCCTGCCTTGTCCCTCCCATCATCCGTGTACTTTAGCTTTGGTATTGGTATCCCACAAGTAATGGATGATCCGTGGACTGGATACACTTAACAAGAGAAAACATAATTTATGCTTACCTGATAAATTTATTTCTCTTGTAGTGTATCCAGTCCACGGCCCGCCCTGTCCTTTTAAGGCAGGTCTAAATTTTAATTAAACTACAGTCACCACTGCACCCTATGGTTTCTCCTTTCTCTGTTTGTTTTCGGTCGAATGACTGGATATGACAGTTAGGGGAGGAGCTATATAGCAGCTCTGCTGTGGGTGATCCTCTTGCAACTTCCTGTTGGGAAGGAGAATATCCCACAAGTAATGGATGATCCGTGGACTGGATACACTACAAGAGAAATAAATTTATCAGGTAAGCATAAATTATGTTTTATTAAAGGTCTTGTGGACCTGATCCGACAGTGCAGATCAGGTCCGCAAGACCTCGCTGAATGCGGAGAGCAATACGCTCTCCGTATTCAGCATTGCAACAGCAGCTCACAAGAGCTTTTGGTGCAACGCCGCCCCCTGCAGACTTGCGGCCAAACTGCCGCCAGCAGGGAGGTGTCAATTAACCCGATCGTACTCGATCAGGTTGAATTGTGGCGATTCCGCTGCTTCATAACTGCGGGCCCTCAAGCTCCATACGGAGCTTGATAAATGGGACTCTTTATCTGAATCATGAGATTTTTTTTCTCCTTTGAGTCTGAAATTAAACTCTGGCATTAACTTAAAGGGCCATAATACCCAAATGTTTAAACACTTTAAAGTGCTGCAGCATAGCTGTAAAAAGCTGACTAGAAAATATCACCTGAACATCTCTATGAAAAAAAACATAATTTATGCTTACCTGATAAATTTATTTCTCTTGTAGTGTATCCAGTCCACGGATCATCCATTACTTATGGAATATATTCTCCTTCCCAACAGGAAGCTGCAAGAGTCCACCCACAGCAAAGCTGCTATATAGCTCCTCCCCTAACTGCCATATTCAGTCATTCGACCGAAAACATGCAGAGAAAGGAAAAACCATAGGGTGCAGTGGTGACTGTAGTTCAAATGAAAAAAATACCTGCCTTAAAGTGACAGGGCGGGCCGTGGACTGGATACACTACAAGAGAAATAAATTTATCAGGTAAGCATAAATTATGTTTTCTCTTGTTAAGTGTATCCAGTCCACGGATCATCCATTACTTATGGAATACCAATACCAAAGCTAAAGTACACGGATGATGGGAGGGACAAGGCAGGTACTTAAACGGAAGTTACCACTGCCTGTAAAAAACCCTTTCTCCCAAAAATAGCCTCCGAAGAAGCAAGGTATCAAATTTGTTAAATTTGAAAAGTATGAAGCGCAGACCAAGACTCCGTCTTGTAAATCTGTTCAACAGAAGCCACATTTAAAAAAGGCCCAAGTGAAAACCACAGCTCTAGTAGAATGAGCTGTAATCCCTTCAGGAGGCTGCTGTCCAGCAGTCTCATAAGCTAAATGAATTATGCTTTTTAACCAAAAAGACAGAGAGGCTGCTGAAGTCTTTTGACCTCTCCTCTGTCCAGAATAGACAACAAACAAGGTGAACGTTTGATGAAAACTGTAGTAGCTTGTAAGTAAAACTTTAAAGCACAAACCACGTCCAATATTGTGTAATAGACGTTCCTTCTTTGAGGAAGGATTAGGATACAAGCATGGAACAACTATCTCTTGAGTGATGTACTTGTTAGATACCACCTTAGGAAAAAACCCAGGTTGGTACGCAGGACTACCTTATCCGTACGAAGGACCAGATAAGGAGAATCACATTGTAACACAGATAACTTGGAGACTCTACGAGTCGAGGAATTAGCTACCCAAAAGGAACTTTCCAAGATAAAGATTGATATCTATGGAACAAAAAAGGTTCAAACGGAACTTCTTGAAGAACCTTAAGAATCAGGTTTAAGCTCCATGGCGGAGCAACAGTTTTAAACACAGGCTTGGATCTAACCAAAGCCTGACCAAGTGCCTGAACGTCTAGAATACCTGCCAGACGCTTGTGCAAAAAAATAGACAGAGTAAAAATCTGTCCCCTTTTAAGGAATTAGCTGACAACCCTTTTCTCAAAAACATCTTGGAGAAAAGATAATATCCTGGGAATCCAGACTTTACTCCATGAGTAACCCTTGGATTCATAACAATCAGATATTTACACCATATCTATGTTCAATTTTCCTAGAGACAGGCTTTCATGTCTGTATTAAGGTATCAATGACTGACTCGGAGAAGCCATGCTTTGATAACATCAAGCGTTCAGTCTCCAGGCAGTCCATCTCAGATTGATTCTATTTAGATGGTTGAAAGGACCCTGAGGTAGAGGGACCTGTCTCAGAAGCAGAGACTGTGATGGAAAGGATGACATGTCCACCAGATCTGCATACCAGGTCCTGCGTGGCTACGCAGGCGCTGTCAAAAACACCAAAGCCCTCTCCTGCTTGGTCTTGACCTCCGGAGGAAATCCCACTCCCCCGGAAGAAAAGTCTGACGACTTAGAAAATCCATCTCCCAGTTCTCAACACCTGGGATATGGATAGCTGATAGACAAGAGTGAGTCTCTGTCCAGTGAATTATTGTAAGACTTCTAACATCGCTAGGGAACTTCTGTTCCCCCTTGATGGCTGATGTAAGCCACAGTCGTGTATATTGTCCGATTGAGTATGATGTACCTCAGAGTTGCTAACTGAGGCCAAGTCTGAAGAGCATGGAATATCACTCCCAGAATATTTATTAGAAGGAGGGTCTCCTCCTAAGTCCACTATCCCTGAGCCTTCAGGGAGTTCCAGACTGCATCCCAACCTAAAAGGCTGGCATCTATTGTAACAATTGTCCCATCTGACCTGCGGAAGGTCATACCCTTGGACAGATGGACCCGACATAGTCACCAGAGAAGAGAATCTCTGGTCTCTTGGTCCAGGTTTAACAGGGGGACAAATCTGTGTAATCCCCGTTCCTCTGACTGAGCATGCATAGTTGCAGCGGTCTGAAATGTAGACGTGCAAACGGTACTATGTCCCTTGCCGCTACCATTAAGCCGATTTCATTCATGTACTGAGCCACCGAAGGGCGCGGATGGGATGAAAAAAACACGGCATAAATTTAGAAACTTTGACAACCTGGACTCCGTCAGGTAAATTTTCATATCTACAGAATCTATCAGAGTCCCTAGGAGGGAAACCCTTGAGATTGGTGATAGAGAACTCTTTCCTTGTTCACTTTCCACCCATGTGATCTCAGAAATGCCAGTACTACGTCCGTATGAGACTGGGCAATTTGGATGTTTGACGCCTGTATCAGGATGTCGTCTAAATAAGGGGCCACTTCTATGCCCCGACCGCCAAAGCGACCCCAGAACCTCCATAAAGATTCTTGGGGCTGTAGATATCCCAAAGGAAAGAGCTATAAACTGGTAATGCCTGTCTAGAAAGGCAAATCTGAAAAACGATGGTGATCTTTATGCATCACAATGTGAGGATAAGCATCCTTCAAATCCATTGTAGTCCTCTATTGACTCTCCTGGATCATAGTTAAGATGGTACGAATAGTTTCCATCTTAAATGACGGAATTCTGAGGAATTTGTTTAAGATCTTTAGATCCAAAATAGGTCTGAAGGTTCCCTCTCCTTGGGAACCACAAACAGATTTGAGTAAAAACTCTGTCCCTGTTCCTCTCTTGGAACTGGATGGATCTCGTACACAATGTAAGAATGCCTCCTTCTTTATCTGGTTTGCAGATAATTGTGAAAGGCGAAATCTCCCCTTTTTTGGGGGGGGAATCTTTGAAATCCAGAAGATATCTCTGGGATATAAATTCCAATGCCTAGGGATCCTGGGCATCTCTTGCCCACGCCTGGGCGAAGAATGAAAGTTTGCCCCCTATAGGATCCGTTACCGGATAGGGGTCCGTTCCTTCATGCTGCCTTAGAGGCAGCAGCAGGCTCCTTGGCCTGCTTATCTTTGTTCCAGGTCCGATTGTCTCCAGACCGCCTTGGACTGAGCAAAAATTCCCTCTTGTTTTGCCTTAGAGGAAGAGGATGCCACACCTGCCCTGAAGTTTTTAAAAGGCACGAAAATTAGACCTTTTTTTTTTT
Source organism: Bombina bombina (assembly GCF_027579735.1). NCBI lineage: Eukaryota > Metazoa > Chordata > Amphibia > Anura > Bombinatoridae > Bombina > Bombina bombina. The sequence goes on along the minus strand of NC_069502.1, from coordinate 1,106,655,720 downwards.
TTTTTTTTTTTTTTTTTGGCCCTTGATTTGGACCTATCCTGAGGAAGGGCATGACCTTTTCCTCCAGTGATATAAGCAATAATCTCCTTCAAACCAGGCCCGAATAGGGTCTGCCCCTTGAAGGGAAGTTAAGTAGCTTATTTATTAAAGTCACGACAGCTGACCATGATATAAGCCATAGCGCTCTGCGCGCCAGTATAGTAAAAAACAGAATTCTTACCCGTTAGTCTAGTCAAATGAACAAGGCATCAGAAAACAAAGGAATTGGCTAGCATAAGCTTGTCAAATATATTCATCCAATTGAGTCGCTTAACTGTAAAGCCTCATCAAGAGACTCAACCCAGAACGCCGCAGCAGCAGTGACAGAAGCAATGTATGCAAGGGGCTGCAGGATAAAACCCTGTTGAATAAACATTTTTTATCCATTGGATCTAAAAAGCACAACTGTCCTCGTCAGAGGTAGTGGTACGCTTAGCTAGAGTAGAAACTCTTCTCTCCACCTTAGGAACTGTCTGCCAGAAGTCCCGTGTGGTGGTAACTATTAGAAAACATTCTTCTAAAAAATAGGAGGGGAAGAGAACGGCACACCTGGTCTATCCCATTCCTTATTAAAAAAATTTTAGTAAACCTCTTTAGGTATTGGAAAAACATCAGTACACACCGGCACTGCATATTATTTATCCAGTCTACACAATTTCTCTGGCCCTGCAATTGTACACATTCATTCAGAGCAGCCAAAGCCTCCCTGAGCAACAAGTGGAGGTTCTCAAGCATAAATTTTAAATGTAGAAATATCAGAATCAGGTTAAATCATCTTCCCTGAGTCAAAAAAAATAAATCACCCACAGACTAAGCATATTGTGAGGTAGTATCATACATGGTTCTAAAAGCGTCTGTATGCTCTGTATCTACCCCCAGAGCTAACTGCTTTCCTTTAATTTCAGGTAGTCTGACTAATACTGCTGCCAGAATATTATTCACCACCTTTGCCATGTCTTGTAAAATAAACGCTATGGGCGCCCTTGATGTACTTGGCGCCATTTGAGCGTGAGTCCCTGAAGCGGGAGTCGAAGGGTCTGACACGTGGGGAGAGTTAGTCGGCATAACTTTCCCCTCGACAGAATCCCCTGGTAAAAGAAACGCTATGGGTGCCCTTGATGTACTTGGCGCCATTTGAGCGTGAGTCCCTAAAGCGGGAGTCAAAAGGTCTGACACGTGGGGAGAGTTAGTCGGCATAACTACCCCCACGACAGAATCCTCTGGTGATAATGTTTTTAAAGACAAAAAATGATCTTTATTGTTTAACATGAAATCAGTACATCTGGTACACATTCTAAGATGGGGTTCCACCATGGCTTTAAAACATAATGAACACAGAGCTTCCTCTATGTCAGACATGTTAGAACAGACTAATAATGAGACTAGTAAGCTTGGAAAACACTTTAAATCAAGTTAACAAGCAAATATATAAAACGTTACTGTGCCTTTAAGAGAAACAAATTTTGTCAAAATTTGAAAAACAGTGAAAAAAAGGCAGTAAAACAAACGAAATTTTTACAGTACATGTAATAAGGTAACAGAGCATTGCACCCACTTGCAAATGGATGATTAACCCCTTAATGCAAAAAACAGATAAAAAAAACGACATAGACGTTTTTAAAAACAGACACAACAAACTGCCACAGCCAACAGTGGGAAGCTTCAGTTAACTGTTTCTATGCAAAATTTAAGCCAGCTATGTGGAAAAAACTTAGGCCCCAATAAGTTTTATCACCAAACATATGTTAAAAAACTATTAAACATGCCAGCAAACGTTTTAAAACACATTTTTACAAGAGTATGTATCTCTATTAATAAGCCTGATACCAGTCGCTATCGCTGCATTTAAGGCTTTACTTACATTACTTCGGTATCAGCAGTATTTTCTTAGTCAATTCCATTCCTAGAAAAATATTTTACTGCACATACCTTATCTGCAGGAAAACCTGCACGCCATTCCCCCTCTGAAGTACCTCACTCCTCAGAATGTGTGAGAACAGCAAATGGATCTTAGTTACGTCTGCTAAGATCATAGAAAAACGCAGGCAGATTCTTCTTCCAAATACTGCCTGAGATAAACAGCACACTCCGGTGCCATTTAAAAATAACAAACTTTTGATTGAAGAATAAACTAAGTAGAAAGCACCACAGACTCTCACGACCTCCTATCTATGTTGAGGCTTGCAAGAGAATGACTGAATATGGCAGTTAGGGGAGGAGCTATATAGCAGCTTTGCTGTGGGTGGACTCTTGCAGCTTCCTGTTGGGAAGGAGAATATATTCCATAAGTAATGGATGATCCGTGGACTGGATACACTTAACAAGAGAAAGAAAGATATTTTACCTCAAAAGTTCCTCAGTAGCCACCTCCCATTGTAAAGGATTTGTAAGCAGCATTTTAGTGTGTATATCCCGGGACAGCTGAAAGGATGAGCCTCGTGAACTCTCATATTATTTCACCAATCAGGTAAAGGAAGCTTACTATGAAATCTCATGAGAGTTAAGTCAAATCTCATGAGATCACAGTAAGAGTTCATGACCTCAGCACTGCTGATGCTGATTGGCTGCTGTTCATTTCTTCATTTTTTTTAATTTTTACTTGCAGCTGGGAGCAGGTGAAGTATAACTTTTTACACAGAACTTACTCTGCTGAGCTGAGGAGATTGTGAGGTAAAATATCTTCCTTTTTTACATAGAGATGCTTAGGTGATATTTTCCTGTCAGCTTTTTATAGTTATACTGCATCAGTTTCAAGTGATTTAGCATATGAGTATTATGTCCCTTTAAGTGTTTTGCCATTGGAGAAAATAATCTAAAAATAAACATATTTTTTTTAATAGGATAAGAAACTTTAACATCATGTAATTAAAGTAACTTTGAAATGAATTTTTTTAAAGTCCACCATTTTCATACATATCTATTTAAATAATAGTAGTGTTATATTTTGAAGGGACAGGAAACCCCAGACTTTTCTTTAATGATTTGGGTAGAATACAATTTTAAACAACTTTCCAATTTACATCTATTATCAAATTTGCTCCATTCTCTTGTTATCCTTTGTTGAAGCATTGCGCTGCTGGCAGCTAGCTAAACACATCTTGTTAGCCAATCACAAGAGACAAATGTGTGCAGGCAATAACCAGCAGCTAGCTCCCACTAGTGCAGGATATGTGTGTATTCTTTTTCAACAAGGGATACCAAGAGAATGAAGCAAATTTGAAAATAGAAGTGAATTTAAAAGTGTCTTAAAATTATATGCGTTATCTAAATCATGCAATCATTAATTTTGACTTTCCTATCCATTTAAGTTTGGCACTTCGGAAACACTGTGCCAGATTGCCATGGTGACTGTAAATTGCAATATATCTGCCAAATTACTTAACAGCATATTTTCAGATATTTATTTTTGGTGTTGTGTTATTCATATCTGCCTGGCCAAAAAGGGTGGACAATGAGTAAGACTGACGTCCAGGCTTCTCTGAGTGATTCTACACTCCTTTAGAATTTAAAGCACATTTGTCAAGCCATATCATTGAAAGTAGCTGGATCTGTGTTAAAATATTTACTTATTGAATATAAAATATGTAATAGGTTGACAGGTACATTTTAGCAACTCAGACTCAAATATATGGCTAAAAAAAGTGAAACGTTATTCCATCACATTAAAGCTATATTACGAAAATGAAGGATGTCCATAATCTTATTGATTTTTTTACCTATAGTGGGCACTAAATCACAGCAATTTAAAATTTAAACTTTAGGTACTTCTCATCATTTGAATTGAGATTTCACTACCATGAAACTCTTTTAATAACTAAAATGACCACATTTCTAGTAAAGAAACTGCATCGTTCTACCGTATTACAGCAAACTCAAGTCATATATGAAGCAGCTATTATAGAAAGTAATTCACCCATCCTCAGGTGTAAAGATGTTAATTCCAGACTGCTGAAGCAAAATGATTGGTTGGTTTCAAAGTGAACAAATGTGCCCACTCCTTGTTGGTATTCTCTATTTGTGTGTGATACACCTCAAGCTCTAAATTTGAAAAATTGAAAAAATGTTGTGGCTTGATTTGCCAGAATATAAATGTGTCTGTGTCTATGCATTTTAGCTTTATGATAGTGGAGCTATACTTTAAAGGGACAGTCAAGTCCAAATAAAACTTTCATGTTTCAAATAGGGGATGTAATTTTAAACAACTTTCCAATTTACTTTTATCACCAATTTTGCTTCGTTCTCTAGGTATTCTTAGTTGAAAGCTAAACCTAGGAGGTTCATGTGCTAATTTCTTAGACCTTGAAGGCCGCCTCTAATCTAAATGCATTTTGATAGTTTTTCACCACTAGAGGGCATTAGTTCATGTGTTTCATATAGATAACATTGAGCTCATGCACGTGAATTTACCATGGAGACAGCTCTGATTGTCTAAAATGCAAGTCTGTCAAAAGAACTGAAAAAAGGGGGCAGTGTGCTGAGGCTTAGATAAAAGGTAATTACAGAGGTAAAACGTGTATAACTGGGTTGGTTATGCAAAACTGGGGAATTGGTAATTAAGGGATTATCTATCTTTTAAAACAATATCAATTCTGGTGTTGACTGTCCCTTTAAGTTCAGGGGACTGTACAGTGTTAATCTCTGTTTTTGGATTGCATGTACAAATTAAAAAAAAATCCTTTTCCTATCTCTTAATACTTTCATTTGAAATATTTGTAATATGCTCAGTAGAAGCAAATAGCCAAAAAGTGAAGTAATGCACAGTAGCAATTTGGCAACAGAGTTTTATAGTACCAAGTATGATGTTGTAATATGGAGGGTGAGTACCTGTCGAGTGTATATATTATTGTCAGACTATTCAGACCCCAGACACAATATACAGTTACAGGCACCTGAAAAATAGTTTAACAAACAACAGCTATTAGATAGATAAATAGCGTCTAGTAATGGAAATTCAAAGCTTAAAGGGATAGTAAAGTCAAAATAAAAGTTTCATGATTCAGATAGAGCACACAATTTTAAACAACTTTCAAATTCACTTCTATTATCTAAATGGGCACAGTCATTTTATATACACACTTTCTGAGGCACCAGATCCTACTAAGCATGTGCAAGATTCACAGGACATATGTAAATGCATTTTGTGATTGGCTGATGGCTGTCACATGATGCATTAGGAAGGAAAATGTAACTAACTGATATTTGTTATAAAAAAAATTACTTCTCATTTGAAATTCAAACTAAGTGCTTTTGTATTGTCTCTGTAATATGCAAATATTAATTATGCTATTCCACTGTGTTTAGTGGTCCTTTTAATGTTGTATTGTTATATTATATTGCTAAATGAAATGGGGTAGGGCAGTTTAATATTTAAATTTTAGAGTTTTTTTTTTTTTTACTTTTTGGAACATTTAGATTTGGAATTTTTATTGTTAAAATTGTGTATATATACTGAGTTCCACTGATTGAACCCAGATTTCTTCCTTGTTTGGCACAGGCTGTGCTTTTCAGGCACTTCACCACACATGGATATCAGCCAAACTTTTTTTTATTACAACTGTATTTTAATACACCAGGTCCAACATAAAAGATTTGCAAGTTTCAATCTGACAATGAAATCTTGGTCAAGCTTTGTTGTACATTATATTGTTTGACCCTGGCGTATCAAAATAAATGTCAGTTTTAATTAAAAAGTTTGGCTGGACTGATATATATGTACAGTATGTGTCTAGCCTGACCCTTTTTGTATGAACCTTGATACATCTGCCTCATAATCTATGTAAACAGAAATAATGTCCTTGAAGGAAACAGATTTGTGTATAGGACTATTCACTACCACTTGTGGATGAGAAAGATCTGGAACAAATAGGGGAAGCACATAAAGACAGGAGAGGTGATAATTCTAGGATAATTTAGTAGTTTAGTAAACGAGCGCAAAACAAGGAACCATGCGATATCTCATAGATATGAGGTTTTTTGAAGGCCGGTTGTAGGGATGTGTATCTATGTGTATGTGAGAGATATATCCCTAAAACCCCTAGGGAAGGAGACTCTGCCAGTATCCATCACTAGCTTAATTGTTGTTGGCCTTTATGGCAAATTTATTGTAGACTTCACTTTTTATTTTTGACTATAAGATTTAGCTTTAACTGTTGGCCATTTTGGCAATAATTTCAATACAGGGTAATGTTACTTTACCTACTTAAATAAGAGTATTACACTCAATGCAAATCTTAGCTAAATCAAGTCTACCTGCTAGATTCTCAAACTCGGTTGAGATTCACATTACTGATATCTGACTTATACTCTTTTAAGGTATTAGTAGCTGTAGTTGGCTTAACCTATCATTGAATACAAGAGTCAGTATCAAACTAATGTGACATATATAAATATTTGCTTGTGATATTTAGGGAACCACATTTTTGTGCATATGCACACTGTGGCAAATCTTTCCTCATAAATCTTCAATCTGATATACTTAACCGAGTTTCTCTAGCCTGAGAATTTGATACTATCACGGAGTCTACAGATTGATAGTTTACTCACTAGGGGTACAGGATATCGATGCAGACTGATCACTGCACCGAACTCTGAGAGGAGTACATGTGTCAATTTGTATTTTTGACACGGTTTTATATTTATTTTTATGAGTGGTACATTCCACATTCTTTTACAACATATCATATAAAAGTTAAGTTTTAATCATTACACTTCACACATTCACATATTGCTATGATTATCTCCCCGTAAGTGTGCCATATTATGCCCTCTTTTTCTGTCCTTCTTCTCTTCCATATCTATGTGTATGGCCCAGGAATATGGTAGCAGTTTTGTTATATAATGTGGAAGCACTGCAGCTATCTAGTGCTCAAAAGAATTGTTGCAACACTGGTGCCAGACATGTGCATTCTACCAGAGGCAGCTCTAGAGTTAGTAAGACCTTAGCCAAAATTAAAAGTATTTGAAAAAGCAGGAATGTAAGCTTACAAGCCGGCCCATTTTTGATTCAGCACCCTGGGAAGTGATTGATGATTGGTGGCTACATTTAGCCACCAATCAGCAAGCACTACCCAGGTGTTGAACCAAAGATGGGCCGGCACATAAGCTTACATTCCTGCTTTTTAAAATAAAGATACCAAGAGGCCCATTTATCAAGCTCCGTATGGAGCTTGTGGGCCAGTCTGAAGACTCGCCAGAAACAACAGTTATGAAGCAGGCGGACAGGAATAGCTACAATTTAACCCGATCGAGTACGATCGGGTTGATTGACACGTCCCTGCTGGTGGCCCATTGGCCTCGAGTCTGCAGGGGGCGGCGTTGCCCCAGCAGCTCTTGTGAGCTGCTGGTGCAATGCTGAATACGGAGAGCGTATTGCTCTCTGCATTCAGCGAGGTCTTGCGGACCTGATCCACACTGTCGGATCAGGTCCGCAAGACCTTTGATACATAGGCCTCCAAGAGAAGAAAAAAAAATTATAATAGGAGTACATTAGAAAGTTGCTTAAGATTGCATTCTTTTTCTGAATCATGAAAGAAAAAATGTGGGTTCATTATCTCTTTAACCCTAACTTCAGATAACTCATTAAGCTTGGCCTGCCCTTCCTACAAGGAGGGGTAGTTATCAACGCGTCTACTTTACCTGCCTTCGCCGGTTCAATACGCCCGCCTAAGCTCGCCTACCATCGCAGCCGCGGACCTGCAAAATTTCGCCTAAGTTATCAATAAAGCTGTCAAAAAGCCGCCCACCAAGTATGGGGCGATGAGCAGCGGACTGTGAGAGTTATCACTCATCCGATCTCGCTGCTCTTCGGCTTTTTGACAGCTTTATTGCTAGCCTGTCACTAAGCACCCACACTAAACTACACTGTTCTACACCCTATACCGGAGCCCCCCGCAACTAAATAAAGTTATTAACCCCTAATCCGCCACTCCTAGACCCCGCCGCAACTCTTATAAATGCATTAACCCCTAAACCGCCGCTCCCGGACACCGCCGCCACCTAAATTATACCTAGTAACCCCTATCCTGCCCCCCCTATACCGCCACCACCTATAGTAAAGTTATTAACCCCTATCCTGCTGATCCCGGACCTCGCCGCAACTAAATAAATAGTTTAACCCCTAAACTGCCGCTCCCGGACCCCGCCGCAACCTATATTAAACTTATTAACCCCTAATCTGCCCCCCCTACACCGTCGCCACCTATAATACATTTATTAACCCCTATCCTGCCCCCCCACTACACTGCCACCACTGTAATAAAATTATTAACCCCTAAACCTAAGTCTAACCCTAACACCCCCCTAACTTAAATATTAATTAAATAAATCTAAATAATATTTCTCTTATTAAATAAATTAATCCTATTTAAAACTAAATACTTACCTTTAAAATAAACCCTAATATAGCTACAATATAAATAATAATTATATTGTAGCTATCTTAGGATTTATTTTTATTTTACAGGCAACTTTCAATTTATTTTAACTAGGTACAATAGCTATTAAATAGTTATTATTATTAGTTAAAATAAAGAGAAATTAACCTGTAAAATAAAAACTAACCTAAGTTACAATTACACCTAACACTACACTATACTTAAATAAATTATTCCTATTTAAAACTAAATACTTACCTGTAAAATAAACCCTAAGATAGCTACAATATAATTAATAATTACATTGTAGCTATTTTAGCATTTATATTTATTTTACAGGTAACTTTGTATTTATTTTAGCTAGTCAGAATAGTTATTAAATAGTTATTAACTATTTAATAACTACCTAGCTAAAAGAAATACAAAATTACCTGTAAAATAAATCCTAACCTAAGTTACAATTAAACCTAACACTACACAATCATTAAATTAATTAAATAAATTACCTACAAATACCTACAATTAAATACAATTACATAAACTAACTAAAGTACAAAAGATAAAAAAGCTAAGTTACAAAAACTAAAAAAAATAAGTTACAAACATTTAAAAAATATTACAACAATTTTAAGCTACTTACACCTAATCTAAGCCCCCTAATAAAATAACAAAGCCCCCCAAAATAAAATAATTCCCTACCATATTCTAAATTAAAAAGTTCAAAGCTCTTTTACCTTACCAGCCCTTAAAAGGGCCTTTTGCGGGGCATGCCCCAAAGAATTCTGCTCTTTTGCCTGTAAAAGAAAAATACAACCCCCCCCAACATTAAAACCCACCACCTACATACCCCTAATCTAACCCAAACCCCCCTTAAAAACACCTAACACTACCCCCCTGAAGATCATCCTACCTTGAGTCGTCTTCAGCCAGCCGACCATCGATGGAACCGAAGAGGAGATCCGGAGCGGCAGAAGTCATCATCCAAGGGACGCTGAAGAAATCTTCCATCCGATGAAGTCATCATCCAGGCGGCGCTTAAGAAGTCTTCCATCCAGGCAATGTCATCTTCCAAGCGGCGTCTTCAATCTTCATCCATCTGACGCGGAGCGGAGCCATCTTCAGACGAGCCGACGCGGAGCCATCCTCTTCTTCCCGACGACTACCGACGAATGGATATTCCTTTAAGGGACGTCATCCAAGATGGCGTCCCTTCAATTCCGATTGGCTGATAGGATTCTATCAGCCAATCGGAATTAAGGTAGGAAAAATCTGATTGGCTGATTGAATCAGCCAATCAAATTGAAGTTCAATCCGATTGGCTGATCCAATCAGCCAATCAGATTGAGCTTGCATTCTATTGGCTGATCGGTGTAAGATACCCCTTACACAGTGTTCATCAATGGTAACCACCCTCAATTTATTGACATCCTTTACTTTTAACCATCTCCTACACTGTACTTCCATCTTTAACCCAATCATTTTTAGTGTAATCATTTTTAAAGGTCTCAGAGCACAATGTTGTACGTTTGAACTTTTTATTAGTTCCCCTCATTCTTTATCCAACATCCTTAATTGTCCCCTTCCTATCTGCACCACAATGAATAGATCATTTATGTTATGTAATGATTCACTGTATATGTTTTATCATCTGTATCTTTATATTTGCATGAGGAAATGTGAAGTTTTGTTTATAGAAAAGAGTTTGATTTTATTTTAAAAAATATATTTTAACAGAAATTGTTGTAGGGTGACCTCATGATTGAAAAGCTTAGGCACACATGCTTTAAAGTTTATGTCGGCTATCAGCTTTTCCTACTGCTTTAATAAATAGCATCTCTGGAACCTTTATACTTCTTAGGTGACGTCCTATTGCCTCTATATACCTTTTGTGTTTAACAGGTTGATACAGGCTTGCATTCAAGAATAAAACAGACCAATAAACCCCCTCTACATTTTGGTTTTAACAAAAAGAGCAAGATGTTTAAGTAAAATTACAAACCACAATAAAAAAAGCAAGAAACATACATGCAAGTTATAGTTCCTGCAATACATTCTTTTAGATATTTTTATCTGATACAGTGTCTGCATTTACTGTTATAAGCCATATTATGTGCACTTTCTCTTATTACCAATTATGTGAATTGTTTTTTTTTCACCTAATTTTCAGAAACAAACATTGCTGCTTCACAGAAAAAATAGTTTGACTTTCGGTACAGTTTAGTGTATGCTAGTAAAACCGCAGTATGCGCGCATGAGAGATATTAATGGGACAGTCCCCTATTAAAGTCTCCGTAGTAATCATGTTTTTAAAAAGTACATATAGCTGATTACATGTACACACTGATTTGTATTTATCTGCATGCCGACAAGGAAATTAAAGTCATGGTAAATTCTATTGTTTTAAAAATGCTAGGTTTTACCATCACTAAAAATATACGTGACCTTCATTCATCAGTTTAAAAAACTGATGAATAGGTACCTTAATTTTGCCATGGCTTCAGCTCTAACCTAAGCACCCTTCGGCACAGCTCAGTTTTTTCAGTGAAGTGAAGTTTCCACCTCCTAGCCAATAGCCGTGCTTACCCTTCGGCATTATGCCAAAGGGCAAACAAGGCTATTAAAACTCTAGAATTTACCATCAATTTAAAAACATTGACATTGTAATATAAAATATAAAGGGCCAGATTACGAGTGTAACCAATAAGGTTAATCACAGGTTCACCAATGTGCGGTCAGCGCCTCAGAGTATATTTCTAATGCACTTTGGACTGTATAACATCCCTAGTCTTATTGATGCTGGTTGCCAGTATTTATTTGTGGTTATGCTTTGTTTTGTTTTCTATTGTTGTGTTTCTTTAAGTATTTTAAGTATACAGGCGGCTTGGCCACTCCACATGGCTCAAGAAAAGACTTGTTGGACTCAAAACAGATTCAGTTACCTTGAAAAGACTATACCATACCACACATTGTTATGCCTTATGATGAAAGTTATTGTGTAATGCTATGTGGTGCTGTTCAAGTTTCCCTGTGAAAAAATTTCAAAAATAAAGTTTAAAAAACAAACAAAAAGGTTAATCACAGGTATTTGGGGAACTTGCCTGGATGTGCTAATTTCCTATTCAAAAAAATTGTATTGATTTATATATATATATATATATATATATATATATATATATATATATATATATAACTAAAAGAGAAGACGAGGGCGCAAGCAACAGGGAACCAAAGAAGGGAACTGGAATGTAATTGTTCACCTAACAATAACTAGAAACTGTAGAGGCTATCCCTTTAAGAGAAAAGTAAATGCTGGAATGGAGTACTCCAGCAAATGCTTTCAAAATAAAAATTAGCGAAAAGAGAACTAAAGGGAATTGGTAAAAGCTGTAAAAAAAAATACATCAATAGAACATATATATATAACCATAGATAAACAAAAAATGAAAAATTAAATGTTAAAATGTGAAACTGAGCACATATATATAGAACAAAGTATTGCCAATGGAGTGGAAAAGTAAACTTGAAGTAGATGAATATTCGATGTAAGTATAAGTGTAAAGTCTAATAAAAATCCTCCATACAATATTCTAGACGATATATCCAATTGTCACTCTTATGTGAGCCTATGAACTTGCTTTGTGTATAAATATTTAAATTTCTCACTTACAAGATAAAACCTGAATCCTATGAGGTAAGATGTTGGCACTGCAGGAGGGCTCTTCCGTAGTATATCCTGTTAACTGAATAGATGTAACCGACTCCCCTCTTGGTATATGGTAGGCTTCCAGATTATCCGTATGGATCAGTGTCTTTCCTGCTTCTTGAATGTGGAATCCTTTATTCCAAAGTATGGTAGAGCTCCCAGGGATTTTTCTCCCAATATACACGGAAGGTAAGCGCGGTATAGCGGCGTCCGGAACCGGCAAATGAGACTGAAGTCCTCCAAAGAAAACTACTGGCAGAGAGCCGTAGCCTGCGATAGACTCCAAATCGCTGGTAGACAACTAGAACAACAAGGTGAGTGGCAGGCTCTGCATTAACCAGACTAGCGCTCCAAATTAGGATAAAAAAACCTTTAATGAAAAAATATATTAAAAATACATATGAGGCTGTACACAGATACAGGGGGGGAACAAAACAAACAATCCTGACGCGTTTCGCGCCCCCTAGTGGCACTTATTCATAGGCCTATGAATAAGCGCCATTAGGGGGCGCGAAACGTGTCAGACTTGTTTGTTTTGTTCCCCCCCTGTATCTGTGTACAGCCTCATATGTATTTTTAATATATTTTTTCATTAAAGTTTTTTTTATCCTAATATGGAGCGCTAGTCTGGTTAATGCAGAGCCTGCCACTCACCTTGTTGTTCTATTTTTCTCCCAATGTTGGAAATATGAAAAGAAAAAGCCGCAAATAGTGTGATACAGTTTATAACAACACACTTTATTCACAATAAAAACACTAAAATGCCTGCTTACATTTAATATCCTCAAACAAATATGAGGTATTGTTATAGCTTTACTAAGCAGCTTACAGAGACAAGTGTCCAGTCAAATTTAGCGATTTCCAATGTCTCCAAATAAGCGTAAGCAGTTCAAGAAAAAACGGGGTATCCGGTATAATCAAAACTTGGTTTGTCTAACGCATTTCAAAGGATTACTTTATAATATGTCCTTCTTCAGAGACTGAGAGTGTGTTGTTAAAAACTGTATCACACTATTTGCGGCTTTTTCTTTTCATATTTCCAACTTTGGGAGAAAAATCCCTGGGAACTCTTCCATAATTTGGAACAAAGGATTCCACATTCAAGAAGCAGGAAAGACACTGATCCATATGGATAATCTGGAAGCCTACCATATACCAAGAGGGGAGTCGGTTACATCTATTCAGATAACAGGATATACTACAGAAGTGCCCCCCTGCAGTGACATCATTTTACCTCATAGGATTGAGGTTTTATCTTGTAAGTGGGAAATTTAAATATCTAGATGGATATAAAGAACAAGAGAGGCGCATGTGTGTACCAATAACACCAATGACAAGAACCATATATAACCCTAATCAGGGTACTCACATTTGTGAGGAGCACTCAGACAGTGCTATTGGATACAGGCTGGATATTTTGCAGCAACCAAGCTGACTGTTCAGTCTTGAATAACCAGAAGAAGGGGTCGCAAGAAGTCTAGATAGGCAAATAAAACAGAAGGGGCGTCTGTGTGTGCCAGTAGTATAATATATTAGTATAAAGATAAAAACCCTTATACAGGGTACTCACATTTGAGAGGAGCACTCAGACAGTGCTATTAGGAACAGGGTGGGTAGTTGGCAACAACCCAGCTTACTGGTCACATTGATAGGCCAAAGCTCTGGAACTCAGGAACAGCAAAACCCTGTTAATGAACTGCAACAATCCAGAGAGAGCAGTCTCCGCAGCTGTGAGCTCCCAGTGGGAGTGATTAGTATATGGGGCTATATTAAAGGTTCCAAAAAATGTATGATAATGATGAAGATAAAAACCGGTTTATTAAAAAGGATATAATAAATTACAATGGAAATTTAAATATTTGTTCACGAAGCAAGTTCATAGGTTCACATAAGAGTGACAATTTTATATATCGTCTAGAATATTGTATGGAGGATTTTTATTAGACTTTATACTTATACAGGGAGTGCAGAATTATTAGGCAAATTAGTATTTTGACCACATCATCCTCTTTATGCATGTTGTCTTACTCCAAGCTGTATAGGCTCGAAAGCCTACTACTAATTAAGCATATTAGGTGATGTGCATCTCTGTAATGAGAAGGGGTGTGGTCTAATGACATCAACACCCTATATCAGGTGTGCATAATTATTAGGCAACTTCCTTTCCTTTGGCAAAATGGGTCAAAAGAAGGACTTGACAGGCTCAGAAAAGTCAAAAATAGTGAGATATCTTTCAGAGGGATGCAGCACTCTTAAAATTGCAAAGCTTCTGAAGCGTGATCATCGAACAATCAAGCGTTTCATTCAAAATAGTCAACAGGGTCGCAAGAAGCGTGTGGAAAAACCAAGGCGCAAAATAACTGCCCATGAACTGAGAAAAGTGTGCAGCTGCCAAGATGCCACTTGCCCCCAGTTTGGCCATATTTCAGAGCTGCAACATCACTGGAGTGCCCAAAAGCACAAGGTGTGCAATACTCAGAGACATGGCCAAGGTAAGAAAGGCTGAAAGACGACCACCACTGAACAAGACACACAAGCTGAAACGTCAAGACTGGGCCAAGAAATATCTCAAGACTGATTTTTCTAAGGTTTTATGGACTGATGAAATGAGAGTCAGTCTTGATGGGCCAGATGGATGGGCCCGTGGCTGGATTGGTAAAGGGCAGAGAGCTCCAGTCCGACTCAGACGCCAGCAAGGTGGAGGTGGAGTACTGGTTTGGGCTGGTATCATCAAAGATGAGCTTGTGGGGCCTTTTCGGGTTGAGGATGGAGTCAAGCTCAACTCCCAGTCCTACTGCCAGTTTCTGGAAGACACCTTCTTCAAGCAGTGGTACAGGAAGAAGTCTGCATCCTTCAAGAAAAACATGATTTTCATGCAGGACAATGCTCCATCACACGCGTCCAAGTACTCCACAGCGTGGCTGGCAAGAAAGGGTATAAAAGAAGAAAATCTAATGACAGGGCCTCCTTGTTCACCTGATCTGAACCCCATTGAGAACCTGTGGTCCATCATCAAATGTGAGATTTACAAGGAGGGAAAACAGTACACCTCTCTGAACAGTGTCTGGGAGGCTGTGGTTGCTGCTGCACGCAATGTTGATGGTGAACAGATCAAAACACTGACATAATCCATGGATGGCAGGCTTTTGAGTGTCCTTGCAAAGAAAGGTGGCTATATTGGTCACTGATTTGTTTTTGTTTTGTTTTTGAATGTCAGAAATGTATATTTGTGAATGTTGAGATGTTATATTGGTTTCACTGGTAAAAATAAATAATTGAAATGGGTATATATTTGTTTTTTGTTAAGTTGCCTAATAATTATGCACAGTAATAGTCACCTGCACACACAGATACCCCCCTAAAATAGCTATAACTAAAAACAAAGTAAAAACTACTTCCAAAACTATTCAGCTTTGATATTAATTAGTTTTTTGGGTTCATTGAGAACATGGTTGTTGTTCAATAATAAAATTAATCCTCAAAAATACAACTTGCCTAATAATTCTGCACTCCCTGTATTTACATTGAATATTCATCTACTTCAAGTTTACTTTTCCACTCCATTGTCAATACTTTGTTCTATATATATGTGCTCAGTTTCACATTTTAACATTTAATTTTGAATTTTTTGTTTATCTATGGTTATATATATGTTCTATTGATGCATTTTTTTTTAAATAGAAACAGCGCTTACCAATTCCCTTTAGTTCTCTTTTCGCTAATATATATAGTGCATTGGAGCCCTTTGCAGTTAAGTAGATGAAAACATGTAAAATCATATATGTATTTATAAATATTCTTACGTTGATTGGAGTAGCCGTGTTAGTCCAGAGATTTAGATATCAAAATAACAAGAGTATTGCATTGAGCAATGATACTTTTTTATTGGACTAACTATACATTTATAAGATGACAAGCTTTCGGAAGAGTTCGTTCCTTTATCAAGTCTGAAGCAATACTGACCAATTCAATGGAATCTACAGATTATATCTTAAAACACAGAATAGCTAAGAAGACAAAAGTGGAGGGAGAGGAGGAGGTGTTGTAAAAATCATGAGGGGGGCTTAGGTAACAGGCAGACAGTGTCCAGTGTAGGAGAACAGACATGGGAAATATATAGCTTTACATAGAGCATATACTGACATAAAGTTATATATCAACATTGAATCAATATCTATAAAGATGCTAAATTGTATATACAGGGGGGATACAAAAGTTAAAAAAAAGACAAAAGTGTGGACATAGGCTTACCTGTGTACATATGTATTAAGAATGTGGAATATACAATGTAATTGACTAAATGAAAGTACATTACAGAAAATTTTGATAATGTGTTAAGAATCCAGAGTCCGCATTTAGTCCAGAATTAAACAAGTTGAAGTGCATTATCATTTTCATTTCAAAGGTTTTTCTTTCCATGGTGTTTTTGAAGTTGCCTCTGAGAATTTAGATTTTGAGGTTTTGGATGGAGTGGTCAGGTTGGGTGAAATGGTGACCAACAGGGGTGCAGTATTTTGTTTCACAGTGGTTTTTGATTGAGTGTCTGTGTAAGTTCATCCGAAGGTGCAGTTTTTGGCTTGTTTCTCCAATATAGCATCCCACTTCACATGCAGTGCAATGTATCATGTATACCACATTTGCAGATATACATGAATATGCCCCTTTAATGTTATAGGATTTATTATTGTGATTTGCTGTGCTGCTTTCACAAACATGTTGGCACAGTTTGCAGAGAGCTTTATAGCAGCACTTGGTTCCATTCTGAGTGTTCTTTTTCTCAAGGGGTAGCTTGAGATGTAACAGTTTCTGCTTTAGGTTAGGTAGTTGTCTGTATGCCAGGATTGGGGGTTTTGGAAAGATTTTTTTTTGAGTGTGGGATCCTCTAAGAGTAGTGGCTGTAAGTCTTTTATGATTTTTCGTATCCCTTCCACAGCAGGGTTGTATTTGACTACTAGTGGGATACGTGATATGTTTTTCTTCTCCCTGTATTGTAGTAAGTGTTCACGTGGAGTATTGAGGGCAGAGTTAATTTTTTTATTTATAATCCTTGTTTTGTAACCTTTTTCTCTGAATGATTGGGACAGTGTGATGAGGTGTTTGTCACGGTCCTTGGTATCTGAGCAAATTCTGTGGTATCTTGTAGCCTGACTGTAGATTATGGATTTTTTAATGTGATTGGGGTGGGAGCTGGAGCTGTGGAGGTAGCGGCATCTATCTGTTAGTTTCCTGTGTACAGATGAGCTCAGTTTGCCATTTGTGATGGATATTGTTGTATCCAGGAAGCTGACACAGTCTCTAGAAAAGTTCATTTTAAGCTTGATTGATGCATGAAATAGATTAAATGATTTATAAAAATGTTCAAGGTTTTTTTCTCCTTCTGTCCATATGATGAAAATATCATCTATGTAGCGAAAGTATTTGAAGGGTTTGTGAGGGTGAGTGGCTATGAATCTCTGTTCTAAGTCAGCCATGAAGAGGTTTGCGTACTGTGGTGCCATTTTGGTGCCCATGGCTGTTCCCATGGTTTGTAAGTAGGAGTAAGTTTACTGACTGTAGAAGCACTATATGTCTGGTTAGGGCTGTCGGAGGAAAGAAAGTTTCAGCAGGCATCAATACCATCTTTATGTGGAATATTGCTGTACAGGAATTCCACATCCATTGTCACAAGTATAGTATCCTCTGGCAATTCTGCTATCTGGCTGATTTTGTTAAGAAAATCAGTGGTGTCTTTTATAAAGCTAGTGGTGTTAATAACTAAGGGCTTAAGAATATTCTCCACTAGGCCCGATATTTGCTCAGTCAGAGTGTCCATGCCTGTTATTTTTATTAGACTTTATACTTATACTTACATCGAATATTCATCTACTTCAAGTTTACTTTTCCTCTCCCTGCACTTTCTGTCTTCTTAGCTATTCTGTGTTTTAAGATATAATCTGTATTGCTTCAGACTTGATAAAGGAAGGAACTCTTCCGAAAGCTTGTCATAAAGCTTATACATGTATGGTTAGTCCAACAAAAAAGTATCAATGCTCAATGCAATACTCTTGTTATTTTGATATCTAAATATTCTTAAATATATATCTGTATATATCTAAGCATAGATATATATTGTACAAAAAAAACAATGGATATATGTAGAAAAATGTAGTTATGAATAAATAGAACATATTCTTCTATGTGAAGAACATGAGAATATGCAATCGGGTTTGTGCGCGAGTAGGGTGTTTCCCCCCACTTTTTTTGCTCCATTGACTTCCATGGGAGAATTTGTGAAAGCGCTCTTGATATTCTAACTTTGGCTTTTTGTGCTTATCTGGTTAGCGCGTAATTGAAAACAGTTTTACTTTCATCTTATAATATGAGCGCAACCCGACGAGCACAAAAAGCATACTTCTAGCACAATTAACACTCGAGCAGGAGCATTAAATAGTGCTCCACTTTTAGCAGCGATTGTCTCCATTTTGAATTACATTGGATGGATTTATCTAATACATGCTATCTCGGTATTTGTGACCTTTTCATTTGTACACAGGGCTATATTTATCAAGTGAGAAAAGTTAACATAGCGTTGTATTTTATGTGCCTGTATTTCTAGTTGGGTAAGTCAGTCTCATAACTGATTCTGCAGTCTTGCAATAAACTAACATACCGGGTGAGTTTAAAAATGTTTGGAATGCATTATAACGTTTATTTTCCTTTTTTTTAATAGTCAAACTCCACCTACCATGTGCAGTATTTGGAGTTAGAACTTGTTACTGGAATAGACATAGCTAGCCACAGTAATTGTGTTAGCAAAATATCCCTTATTTTGCCATTCCTTATTGCCAATTAAGGCCAGAGATGTAGCAGTGTTAGGCTTGAGAAGCCTGCTACATGCACTATCAACTTGCATTTCAGAAAAAATAGGGGGGGGGGAATAAATAAGAAAGGTATACTGCAAAGTTGTTTTACTACACATGTAAACATTTTGGGCCAGATAACAAGTAGAGCGCTATTTATTGCTCACGCTCAAGCATAAATTGCTCTAGAAGTAAGCTTTTTGTGCTTGACGGGTTAGTGCGCAAGCAAAAACAGTTTACTTTCAATTCATAATACGAGAGCTCTAGTGCGTCTAATTCTTTTACTCTGCAAGATATGGCTGCAGTTATGTCTACTACCCTTACAGAGGTATTGTCTAAACTGCCAGGTTCACAGGGTAAGCGCAGTAGGTCCGGTACTAGAGTAAATGCTGAGCCCTCTGACGCTTTATTGGCCATCTCCGATGTACCTTCACAGTGTTCTGAGTTGAGGGTAGGGGATTTGCTGTCTGAGGGAGAACTTTCAGACTCAGGAAATGTGTTCCCTCAAACAGACTCGGACGTGACAGCCTTTAAATTTAAGCTAGAACACCTCCGCCTGTTACTCCGGGAGGTTTTAGCGACTCTGCATGATTGTGACACTATTGTAATCCCACCAGAGAAGTTGTGTAAAATGGATAAATATCTAGAGGTCCCTACTTACACCAATGTTTTTCCAGTACCTAAAAGGATTTCAGACATTGTTACTAAGGAATGGGATAGACCAGGCATTCCATTCTCTCCCCCTACTACTTTTAAGAAAATGTTTCCCATATCTGACACCATTCGGGATTCCTGGCAGACGGTCCCTAAGGTGGAGGGTGCTATTTCTACCCTGGCTAAGCGTACAACTATACCTATTGAGGACAGTTGTGCTTTCAAAGATCCTATGAATAAAAGATTAGAGGGTCTGTTAAAGAAGTTGTTTATTCATCAGGGTTTTCTTCTACAGCTGATAGCGTGCATTGTTCCAGTGACTACTGCAGCAGCTTTTTGGTTTGAGGCTCTAGATGAGTCTCTTAAGGTTGAGACCCCATTAGATGATATTTTGGATAGAATTAAGGCTCTCAAGCTAGCAAATTCTTTTATTACTGATGCCGCTTTTCAAATGGCTAAATTAGCGGCTAAGAATGCAGGCTTTGCCATTTTAGCGCGTAGAGCGTTATGGCTTAAGTCTTGGTCTGCTGATGTGTCATCAAAATCTAAACTTTTAGCTATTCCCTTTAAAGGTAAGACCCTATTTGGGCCTGAAACTAAAGGAAATCATTTCCGACATTACTGGAGGTAAAGGTCATGCCCTTCCTCAGGACAAGACCGTTAAAATGAGGGTTAAACAAACTAATTTTCGTTCCTTTCGAAACTTTAAAGGCGGACCCTCCCCTTCCTCCTCCGCCATAAAGCAGGAGGGGAATTTTACACAATCCTAGTCAGCCTGGAGACCTAACCAGACCTGGAATAAAGGTAAACAGGCCAAGAAGCCCGCTGCTGCTACCAAGACAGCATGAAGGGGCAGCCCCCGATCCGGGACCGGATCTAGTAGGGGTCAGACTTTCTCTCTTCGCCCAGGCTTGGGCATGGGACGTTCAGGATCCCTGGGCATTAGAAATCGTGACCCAGGGGCATCGACTAGAATTCAAGGATTTTCTCCCAAGAGGGAGATTTCATCTTTCTTTCTGTAGACCAGACAAAAAGAGAGGCGTTCTTACGCTGTGTAGAAGACCTCTATACCATGGGTGTAATCTGTCCAGTTCCAAAACTAGAACAGAGACAGGGGTTTACTCAAATCTGTTCGTGGTTCCCAAAAAAGAGGGAACCTTCAGACCGATTTTAGATCTGAAATGTCTAAACAAATTTCTCAGAGTCCCATCGTTCAAGACGGAGACCATATGAACAATTTTACCAAGGATGCGTATCTTCACATTCCTATCCACAAAGATCATCACCAGTTTCTCAGGTTCGCCTTCCTGGACAAACATTACCGGTTTGTGGCCCTCCCTTTCGGGTTGGCAACAGCTCCCAGAATTTTCACAAAAGTGCTAGGGTCCCTTCTGGCGGTTCTAAGGCCGCGGGGCATAGCAGTGGCGCCCTATCTGGACGATATTTTGATTCAGGCGTCAACTTATCAGCTAGCCAAATCTCACACGGACATCGTGTTGGCTTTTCTAAGGACTCACGGGTGGAAGGTGAATATACAAAAGAGTTCACTAGTTCCACTGACAAGAGTCCCATTCCTAGGAACTCTGATAGACTCGGTAGACATGAAAAATTTTCTGACGGAGGTCAGAAAGTCATAGATCCTAACTACTTGCCAAGCACTTCATTCCATTCCTCAGCCATCAGTGGCACAGTGTATGGAGGTCATTGGGTTAATGGTAGTGGCAATCGACATTGTTCCGTTTGCTCACTTACATCTCAGACCACTGCAGCTGTGCATGCTCAGACAGTGGAATGGGGATTATGCGGATTTATCTCCTTGGATAAATCTGGATCTAGAGACCAGAGACTCTCTCCTTTGGTGGTTGTCACAGGATCATCTGTCCCAGGGAATGTGCTTCCGCAGGCCAGCATGGGTCATAGTGACAACGGACGCCAGCCTCTTGGGCTGTGGTGCAGTCTGGAATTCCCTGAAGGCTCAGGGTGTTTGGACTCAGGAGGAGTCCTTATTACCAATAAATATTCTGGAACTGAGAGCAATATTCAACGCGCTCCAAGCGTGGCCTCAGTTGGCTTTGGCCAAATTCATAAGATTCCAGTCGGACAATATAATGACTGTAGCATATATCAATCATCGAGGGGGAACAAAGAGTTCTCTAGCGATGACAGAGGTTTCCAAAATAATTTGATGGGCAGAGACTCATTCTTGCCATCTGTCAGCAATCTGTATCCTAGGAGTAGAGAACTGGGAAGCGGATTTTCTAAGTCGTCAGACTTTTTATCCGGGGGAGTGGGTGCTCCATCCGGAGGTGTTTGCGACATTGATCTGTCAATAGGGCACACCGGAATTGGATCTGATGGCATCTCGTCAGAATGCCAAACTTCCTTGTTACGGGTCCAGATCAAGGGGTCCCCAAGCAGTACTGATAGATGCTCTAGCAGTACCTTGGTCGTTCAACCTGGCTTATGTGTTTCCTCCTTTTCCTCTCCTACCTCGTCTGATTGTCAGAATCAAACAGGAGAGGGCTTTGGTAATCTTGATAGCGCCTGCGTGGCCACGCAGGACTTGGTATGCAGACCTGGTGGAAATGTCATCTCTGCCACCGTGGAAACTGCCACTGAGACAGGACCTTCTCATTCAAGGTCCGTTCCAACATCCAAATCTAATTTCTCTGCAACTGACTGCCTGAGATTGAACGATTGAGTTTATCTAAGCGGGGATTCTCTGAGTCGGTCATTGATACCTTGATTCAGGCTCGAAAGCCTGTCACTAGGAAAATTTTCCATAAGATATGGCGTAAATATATTTATTGGTGCGAATCCAAGGGCTACTCATGGAGTAGGATCAGGATTCCTAGGATTTTGTCCTTTCTCCAAGAAGAATTGGAGAAGGGATTGTCGGCTAGTTCCTTAAAGGGACAAATTTCTGCTTTGTCAATTTTACTACACAAGCGTCTGGCGGATGTCCCAGACATTCAGTCTTTTTGTCAGGCTTTAGTTAGAATCAAGCCTGTGTTTAAACCTGTTGCTCCGCCACAGAGTTTGAATTTAGTTCTAAATGTGCTACAAGGGGTTCCGTTTGAACCCATGCATTCCATAGATATTAAGCTGTTATCTTGGAAAGTTTTGTTTCTCTTGTTAAGTGTATTCAGTCCACGGATCATCCATTACTTATGGGATATATTCCCTTCCCAACAGGAAGTTGCAAGAGGATCACCCAAAGCAGAGCTGCTATATAGCTCCTCCCCTCCACGTCATATCCAGTCATTCTCTTGCAACACTCAACATAGTAGGAAGGTGTGAGAGGAGTGTGGAGTTTTTATACTTAATTATTTCTTCAATCAAAAGTTTGTTATTTTAAATGGCACCGGAGTGTGCTGTTTTTTTCTCTCAGGCAGTATTTAGAAGAAGAATCTGCCTGCGTTTTCTATGATCTTAGCAGAAGTAACTAAGATCCACTGGCTGTTCTCGCACATTCTGAGGAGTGGGGTAACTTCAGAAAGGGAATAGCATGCGGGGTTCCCTGGAGATGAGGTATGTGCAGTAAAATATTTTTCTAAGGAATGGAATTGACTAAGAAAATACTGCTGATACCGATGTACTGTAAGTACAGCCTTAAATGCAGTAGTAGTGACTGGTATCAGGCTGATGAATGTATGTGCAGTAAAGTAATTTTCTAAGGAATGGAATTTGACTAAGAAAATGCTGTTAATACTGAAGTAATATATGAGCCTTAACTGCAGTAGAAGCGACTGGTAGCAGGCTTATTGATAACAATACATAACTTTTAAAATGTATGTTTAAAACGTTTACTGGCATGTTATTCGTTTTTGTGAGGTACTTTGGTGATTTTTTCCACATGGCTGACGTATATTTCTGCATAGAAACAGTTAACTGAGGTTTCCCACTGTTGTAATATGAGTGGGAGGGGCCTATTTTAGCGCTTTTTTGCGCAGTAAAAATTCAGTCACAGTCTTCCTGCTTCTTCCTCCTTGATCCAGGACGTCTCTAGAGAGCTCAGGGGTCTTCAAAATTCATTTTGAGGGAGGTAATCAGTCACAGCAGACCTGTGACAGTGTGTTTGACTGTGATAAAAACGTTAATTGTTAAATTGATTATCCGTTTTGGGTATTAAGGGGTTAATCATCCATTTGCTAGTGGGTGCAATACTTTGCTAACTTAATACATTTACTGTGAAAATTTGGTTGCTATAACTGATTTGGTTCATTGTTATTTCAACTGTGACAGTTTTTTTGTGCTTCTTAAAGGCGCAGTAGCATTTTTTATATTGCTTGTAAACTTATTTGAAAGGATTTTCCAAGCTTGCTAGTCTCATTGCTAGTCTGTTTAAACATGTCTGACACAGATGAATCTGTTTGTTCACTATGTTTGAAGGCCAATGTGGAGCCCCATAGAAATATGTGTACTAAATGTATTGATGTCACTTTAAATAAAAGTCAATCTTTATCTGTAAAGAAATTATCACCAGACAACGAGGGGGAAGTTATGCCGACTAACTCTCCTCACGTGTCAGTACCTTCGCCTCCCGCTCAGGAGGCGCGTGATATTGTGGCGCCAAGTACATCAGAGAGGCCCTTACAAATCACTTTGCAAGACATGGCTGCTGTTATGACAGAGGTATTATCTAAATTGCCAGAATTAAGAGGCAAGCGCGATAGCTCTGGGTTAAGGACAGAGCGCGCTGATGATGTGAGAGCCATGTCCGATACTGCGTCACAATTTGCAGAACATGAGGACGGAGAGCTTCATTCTGTGGGTGACGGATCTGATCCAGGGAGACCGGATTCAGAGATTTCTAATTTTAAATTTAAGCTTGAGAACCTCCGTGTATTGTTAGGGGAGGTATTAGCGGCTCTGAATGATTGTAACACAGTTGCAATTCCAGAGAAATTATGTAGGCTGGATAGATACTATGCGGTGCCGGTGTGTACTGACGTTTTTCCTATACCTAAAAGGCTTACAGAGATTATTAGCAAGGAGTAGGATAGACCCGGTGTGCCCTTTTCCCCGCCTCCGATATTTAGGAAAATGTTTCCAATAGACGCCACCACACGAGACTTATGGCAGACAGTCCCTAAGGTGGAGGGAGCAGTTTCTACTTTAACTAAACGTACCACTATCCCGGTGGAGGATAGTTGTGCTTTTTCGGATCCAATGGATAAAAAATTAGAAGGTTACCTTAAGAAAATGTTTGTTCAACAAGGTTTTATCTTACAGCCCCTTGCATGCATTGCGCCTGTCACTGCTGCTGCGGCATTCTGGTTTGAGTCTCTGGAAGAGGCCATTCGCACAGCTCCATTGGATGAGATTATGGACAAGCTTAAAGCACTTAAGCTAGCTAATGCATTTGTTTCTGATGCCGTTGTACATTTAACAAAACTAACGGCTAAGAACTCCGGATTCGCCATCCAGGCACGCAGAGCGCTATGGCTTAAATCCTGGTCAGCTGACGTGACTTCTAAATCTAAATTGCTTAATATTCCTTTCAAAGGGCAGACCTTATTCGGGCCCGGCTTGAAAGAAATTATTGCTGACATTACTGGAGGTAAGGGTCATACTCTTCCTCAGGACAAGGCCAAACCAAAGGCCAAACAGTCTAATTTTCGTGCCTTTCGTAACTTCAAGGCAGGAGCAGCATCAACTTCCTCCGCTCCAAAGCAGGAAGGAACTGTTGCTCGTTACAGACAGGGCTGGAAAGCTAACCAGTCCTGGAACAAGGGCAAGCAGGCCAGAAAACCTACTTCTGCCCCTAAGACAGCATGAAGAGAGGGCCCCCTATCTGGAAACGGATCTAGTGGGGGGCAGACTTTCTCTCTTCGCTCAGGCTTGGGCAAGAGATGTCCAGGATCCCTGGGCGTTAGACATCATATCTCAGGGATATCTTCTGGACTTCAAAGCTTCTCCTCCACAAGGGAGATTTCATCTTTCAAGGTTATCAGAAAACCAAATAAAGAAAGAGGCATTTCTACGCTGTGTACAAGACCTCTTAGTAATGGGGGTGATCCACCCAGTTCCGCGGACAGAACAAGGGCAAGGTTTTTACTCAAATCTGTTTGTGGTTCCCAAGAAAGAGGGAACCTTCAGACCAATCTTGGACCTAAAAATCTTAAACAAATTCCTAAGAGTTCCATCATTCAAAATGGAAACTATTCGAACCATCCTACCCATGATCCAAGAGGGTCAATACATGACCACAGTGGACTTAAAGGATGCCTACCTTCACATACCGATTCACAAAGATCATTATCGGTACCTAAGATTTGCCTTTCTAGACAGGCATTACCAGTTTGTAGCTCTTCCCTTCGGGTTAGCTACGGCCCCGAGAATTTTTACAAAGGTTCTGGGCTCACTTCTGGCGGTGCTAAGAACGCGAGGCATAGCGGTGGCTCCGTACCTAGACGACATTCTGATACAAGCGTCAAGTTTTCAAATTGCCAAATCTCATACAGAGATAGTTCTGGCATTTCTGAGGTTGCATGGGTGGAAGGTGAACATGGAAAAGAGTTCTCTATTACCACTCACAAGAGTTCCCTTCCTGGGGACTCTTATAGATTCTATAGAGATGAAGATTTACCTGACGGAGTCCAGGTTATCAAAGCTTCTGAATGCTTGCCGTGTCCTTCATTCCATTCCACGCCCGTCAGTAACTCAGTGCATGGAAGTAATCGGCTTAATGGTAGCGGCAATGGACATAGTACCATTTGCGCGCCTGCATCTCAGACCACTGCAATTATGCATGCTAAGTCAGTGGAATGGGGATTACTCAGATTTGTCCCCTCTACTAAATCTGGATCAAGAGACCAGAGATTCTCTTCTCTGGTGGCTTTCTCTGGTCCATCTGTCCAAGGGGATGACCTTTCGCAGGCCAGATTGGACGATTGTAACAACAGATGCCAGCCTTCTAGGTTGGGGCACAGTCTGGAACTCCCTGAAGGCTCAGGGATTATGGACTCTGGAGGAGAAACTCCTCCCAATAAATATTCTGGAGTTGAGAGCAATATTCAATGCTCTTCTAGCTTGGCCTCAGTTAGCAACACTGAGGTTCATCAGATTTCAGTCGGACAACATCACGACTGTGGCTTACATCAACCATCAAGGGGGAACCAGGAGTTCCCTAGCGATGTTAGAAGTCTCAAAGATAATTCGCTGGACAGAGTCTCACTCTTGCCACCTGTCAGCGATCTACATCCCAGGCGTGGAGAACTGGGAGGCGGACTTTCTAAGTCGCCAGACTTTTCATCCGGGGGAGTGGGAACTTCATCCGGAGGTCTTCGCTCAACTGATTCATCGTTGGGGCAAACCAGAACTGGATCTCATGGCGTCTCGCCAGAACGCCAAGCTTCCTTGTTACGGATCCAGGTCCAGGGACCCGGGAGCGGCGCTGATAGATGCTCTAGCAGCCCCTTGGGTTTTCAACATGGCTTATGTGTTTCCACCATTTCAGCTGCTACCTCGACTGATTGCCAAGATCAGACAAGAGAGAGCATCAGTGATTCTGATAGCACCTGCGTGGCCACGCAGGACCTGGTATGCAGACCTAGTGGACATGTCGTCCTGTCCACCATGGTCTCTGCCTCTGAGACAGGACCTTCTCATTCAGGGTCCTTTCCATCATCCAAATCTAATTTCTCTGAGGCTGACTGCATGGAGATTGAACGCTTGATCCTATCAAAGCGTGGCTTCTCGGAGTCGGTTATTGATACCTTAATACAGGCTCGGAAACCTGTTACCAGAAAGATTTACCATAAAATATGGCGGAAATATTTATATTGGTGCGAATCCAAGAGTTACTCATGGAGTAAAGTTAGGATTCCTAGGATATTGTCTTTTCTACAAGAGGGTTTAGAAAAGGGCTTATCTGCTAGTTCGTTAAAGGGACAGATTTCTGCTCTGTCTATTCTTTTACACAAACGTCTGGCAGAAGTTCCAGACGTCCAGGCTTTTTGTCAGGCTTTAGCTAGGATTAAGCCTGTGTTTAAGACTGTTGCTCCTCCGTGGAGCTTAAATTTGGTTCTTAAAGTTCTTCAAGGGGTTCCGTTTGAACCCCTTCATTCCATTGATATTAAGCTTTTATCTTGGAAAGTTCTGTTTTTGATGGCTATTTCCTCGGCTCGTAGAGTCTCTGAGTTATCTGCCTTACATTGTGATTCTCCTTACCTGATTTTCCATTCAGACAAGGTAGTTCTGCGTACTAAGGTTAGATAAAATTGTGTGTAACCCTGCGCAGGATTTTCTAAAATACCAATATGCCAGTAGGTAATGGAGAACCCCTGTCTCCACAAATAAAATAGAGAAAATAATAAAATAGCTACCTTAAAAAAGATAAGATATTTTAAAACCTCTGGCGCTGCAAAAAATTGCTGCTAAAATTGGAAAATAGAAAATTGGATGAATATGATATGACTTACTTAGTTTAAAAATCGATCTCAATAAAAAGTTCTTGTGAAAAACTTGATTAAAATATTATCAGACAAACTTTGGTCTTAATGATAACTTATGAACGTTTGTTACATGTGCAAAAATATATTTTTATTAGACACAAAATAAATAAACAGATAAAAAAATAGCTGATCAGCTAGTACAATTAAAAATAAATAAGTGCAGTATCAATAAATAAAATAACATAAACACAACAGAAATACACAATAAAACTTGATCCAAAGAAAGTCCATAGGCCTTCAAGGGTTAATATGGGTTTGATCCAGAGCGGAATGAATTCAGAAACTCCTTCAACAGCTGAGGTGTCGAATGCCAATTATAGCTGGAAGGGAGCTGAAATGACAATGAATCCAAATCAAAAGAACAGCAGAGAACCAAAATTAAGGTGTTCAATTTTACTTACACCGTGTTTTGGTCTCTGCAGCAGCGGTCAATCACTGACAAATAACAGTGGAAGCGGATGTTTCTCTAATGTAGAAGCCGATGTCGGATAACTGCTCCACTCAGGGATTCTCACAGTATCGAAGCCGGTCTGTAGTGAATACGTCACGTAGCGTCAGAATGGGCGGAGCAACGCGTTTCAGCCCGTTCAGGGCCTTTGTCAAGCTCCAGAAGAGAGTGTGGTAGGTTCTTTTGTACCTATAACTTTTATGTTGATTGGTTGAGTGCCATAAGTAGGAGTGTCTTGCAATTAAAGACAAGGTTAGTAATGGTAGTGTGCGATCAAACAGTTACAAATAATGATACGTTATTTATAAGTGCAAATTTGTTACCATATTGCTATACAACATATTGCCTTATCTGTCTCAATTAGTATTTAGATACAATAGTGACGATCATATTTAAACAGGGCAGCTGCAAAAAGCAGAAAAAAAGGTTTCCATATTTAAGGCAAAGATATGCAGTGATGTATGATCATGACTTCAAAAGCGATACATAATTTGTTATCACCAAGACCAAAGAACTAAAATAAATAAATCAATCACAATCCATCCAATTGATCATAATAAAACTATTATAAAGAAAAAATATATGTGTATATATATTAAAATGTTAAAATAATCTTTATAAAAACACTAAATAGACCTGTATATATAAGAGTTATTATCTTACAAATAATCTTCTAAAAAAAGGGGGAACTAAACGAATCACAATATTATTATTTAATAATATATGTTTGCATATATCAAGACCAACACATATACACATATACAATGGTACTTAAAGGGATATACTAAGCACAATAACCAAACAGTAGTTGTGCATATCTTTCCTTTGTCCACATATATATGTGCTTATATTTTCAGACAATTGTTGGATTTTCAAAAGTTGTTTTATTTTTATTTAATATTAAAACGTAAAGAATATATAAAAAACGTAAAAAAGTTCTTCATATGTTAAAAATTGGAGAGTTAAAATAGAAAAAGGGGAATGAAAATAAATTACTTGACCTAATTAATTCTAATCTCTAAGAAAGCAACCTATATCAAAGTCAATATTTAAACCATTGGGTTGTAATGTCTTTAAATCAAAAATCCATTTTGTTTCTTTTTTAATTAAATCAGACTGAATATTGCCACCCCTCCAATGTGGTTTAACCTTCTCTATTCCTATATATGAGAAATGGGCTAAATTCCCATTGTTACATGCAGCAAAATGCTTTGGTACAGGGAGGTCTTTATTCCTGTCTAAATCATATTTTTCTATAGACGATATATGCTCCCGTATACGGTCACGTAATGGTCTTTCCGATTCGCCTATGTACTGTTTGCCACATCGGCATTGTATTAGGTAAACCACATATCTATCAGAGCATCTTATAGTATCTTTGATCTTGAAAGACTTTCCTGTTATATTAGATGTAAACTCCTTCTGTTTCCTAGAATGCTTACAGGACTTGCATGTTAAGCAGGGAAAGAAGCCATTAATTTTCTTACCTGTTAAGTCCTGCTGTGATTTATTTTTATTCTTATTTTTATTTTTATTCTCAGTAGGTGCTAAAATTGTTTTCAGGTTGCGAGCCCTTTTATAAACAATTTGCGGTTTAGCTGGTAAAATAGAACCCAATTGTTCATCATTCTTTAAAATCCCCCAATGTTTTTTTAGAATTTTTTCTATTAGATATTTGTTGCTGCAGTATCCAGTAATGAAAGGGATAAAAGTATTATCATTCCTTCTTTGAATTTTATTTTGGGATCTCGTAATATTTTGAACTAGATCCTGTCTGCTAACTTCTCTTACTTCCATACGTACTTTTTCTATTTTATTAGCATTATAACCTCTCTCTATAAATTTTTGTTTCAGCTTATCTGATTGGGCATCAAAATCAGTTAGATTTGAACAATTTTTCTTTACACGTAAAAACTGGCCTTTGGGAATGTTCTCAATCCACCTTGGGTGGTGACAGCTGGTATAATGAATATAACTCTTGGCATCTACAGTTTTAAAGTGCGTTTTAGAGAGAATTTTACTATTAACAGGAAATAATTCTAAATCCAGAAAACTAATATTTTGTCTACTTTTTTCGTATGTAAACTTCAGGTTTAGTTCATTATTATTCATCGAGGCAACAAATTTTTCTAGTATACTTTCTTCCCCTCTCCAAATAATGAGGATATCGTCTATATAACGTTTGTATGACACCAGGTTTGCTCCAAAGGGGGTAGTGGATAAAAATGTTTGTTCCCAGTATCCCATAAATAAATTAGCGTAACTTGGAGCAAACCTGGTGCCCATAGCCGTTCCTCTTTCCTGATTATAAAATTGATCCATATAACTAAAAAAATTATGTGTTAAAATAAATTCTATTGAATCTATTAAAAAAAACCTCAACGGATGTATTAAAATTAATAGAAAACATCCCGTGGCAAGAGGATTTTCTTCTTGTCACGTGTGATGTTGCGTCGTTATATACGTGCATTAACCATGCAGATGGCCTACGAGCAGTTAGACACTTTTTAGACATTGATAATACTATCAAAAGTGAACAAAAATCTTTTTTAATAGATTCAATAGAATTTATTTTAACACATAATTTTTTTAGTTATATGGATCAATTTTATAATCAGGAAAGAGGAACGGCTATGGGCACCAGGTTTGCTCCAAGTTACGCTAATTTATTTATGGGATACTGGGAACAAACATTTTTATCCACTACCCCCTTTGGAGCAAACCTGGTGTCATACAAACGTTATATAGACGATATCCTCATTATTTGGAGAGGGGAAGAAAGTATACTAGAAGAATTTGTTGCCTCGATGAATAATAATGAACTAAACCTGAAGTTTACATACGAAAAAAGTAGACAAAATATTAGTTTTCTGGATTTAGAATTATTTCCCGTTAATAGAAAAATTCTCTCTAAAACGCACTTTAAAACTGTAGATGCCAACAGTTATATTCATTATACCAGCTGTCACCACCCAAGGTGGATTGAGAACATTCCCAAAGGCCAGTTTTTACGTGTAAAGAAAAATTGTTCAAATCTAACTGATTTTGATGCCCAATCAGATAAGCTGAAACAAAAATTTATAGAGAGAGGTTATAATGCTAATAAAATAGAAAAAGTACGTATGGAAGTAAGAGAAGTTAGCAGACAGGATCTAGTTCAAAATAATACGAGATCCCAAAATAAAATTCAAAGAAGGAATGATAATACTTTTATCCCTTTCATTACTGGATACTGCAGCAACAAATATCTAATAGAAAAAATTCTAAAAAAACATTGGGGGATTTTAAAGAATGATGAACAATTGGGTTCTATTTTACCAGCTAAACCGCAAATTGTTTATAAAAGGGCTCGCAACCTGAAAACAATTTTAGCACCTACTGAGAATAAAAATAAAAATAAGAATAAAAATAAATCACAGCAGGACTTAACAGGTAAGAAAATTAATGGCTTCTTTCCCTGCTTAACATGCAAGTCCTGTAAACATTCTAGGAAACAGAAGGAGTTTACATCTAATATAACAGGAAAGTCTTTCAAGATCAAAGATACTATAAGATGCTCTGATAGATATGTGGTTTACCTAATACAATGCCGATGTGGCAAACAGTACATAGGCGAATCGGAAAGACCATTACGTGACCGTATACGGGAGCATATATGGTCTATAGAAAAATATGATTTAGACAGGAATAAAGACCTCCCTGTACCAAAGCATTTTGCTGCATGTAACAATGGGAATTTAGCCCATTTCTCATATATATATAGGAATAGAGAAGGTTAAACCACATTGGAGGGGTGGCAATATTCAGTCTGATTTAATTAAAAAAGAAACAAAATGAATTTTTGATTTAAAGACATTACAACCCAATGGTTTAAATATTGACTTTGATATAGGTTGCTTTCTTAGAGATTAGAATTAATTAGGTCAAGTAATTTATTTTCATTCCCCTTTTTCTATTTTAACTCTCCAATTTTTAACATATGAAGAACTTTTTTACGTTTTTTATATATTCTTTACGTTTTAATATTAAATAAAAATAAAACAACTTTTGAAAATCCAACAATTGTCTGAAAATATAAGCACATGTATATGTGGACAAAGGAAAGATATGCACAACTACTGTTTGGTTATTGTGCTTAGTATATCCCTTTAAGTACCATTGTATATGTGTATATGTGTTGGTCTTGATATATGCAAACATATATTATTAAATAATAATATTGTGATTCGTTTAGTTCCCCCTTTTTTTAGATGATTATTTGTAAGATAATAACTCTTATATATACAGGTCTATTTAGTGTTTTTATAAAGATTATTTTAACATTTTAATATATATACACATATATTTTTTCTTTATAATAGTTTTATTATGATCAATTGGATGGATTGTAATTGATTTATTTATTTTAGTTCTTTGGTCTTGGTGATAACAAATTATGTATCGCTTTTGAAGTCATGATCATACATCACTGCATATCTTTGCCTTAAATATGGAAACCTTTTTTTCTGCTTTTTGCAGCTGCCCTGTTTAAATATGATCGTCACTATTGTATCTAAATACTAATTGAGACAGATAAGGCAATATGTTGTATAGCAATATGGTAACAAATTTGCACTTATGAATAACGTATCATTATTTGTAACTGTTTGATCGCACACTGCCATTACTAACCTTGTCTTTAATTGCAAGACACTCCTACTTATGGCACTCAACCAATCAACATAAAAGTTATAGGTATAAAAGAACCTACCACACTCTCTTCTGGAGCTTGACAAAGGCCCTGAACGGGCTGAAACGCGTTGCTCCACCCATTCTGACGCTACGTGACGTACAGTTATCCGACATCGGCTTCTACATTAGAGAAACATCCGCTTCCACTGTTATTTCTCAGTGATTGACCGCTGCTGCAGAGACCAAAACACGGTGTAAGTAAAATTGAACACCTTAATTTTGGTTCTCTGCTGTTCTTTTGATTTGCATTCATTGTCATTTCAGCTCCCTTCCAGCTATAATTGGCATTCGACACCTCAGCTGTTGAAGGAGTTTCTGAATTCATTCCGCTCTGAATCAAACCCATATTAACCCTTGAAGGCCTATGGACTTTCTTTGGATCAAGTTTTATTGTGTATTTCTGTTGTGTTTATGTTATTTTATTTATTGATACTGCACTTATTTATTTTTAATTTTACTAGCTGATCAGCTATTTTTTTATCTGTTTATTTATTTTGTGTCTAATAAAAATATATTTTTGCACATGTACCAAACGTTCATAAGTTATCATTAAGACCAAAGTTTGTCTGATAATATTTTAATCAAGTTTTTCACAAGAACTTTTTATTGAGATCGATTTTTAAACTAAGTAAGTCATATCATATTCATCCAATTTTCTATTTTCCAATTTTAGCAGCAATTTTTTGCAGCGCCAGAGGTTTTAAAATATCTTATCTTTTTTAAGGTAGCTATTTTATTATTTTCTCTAGTTCTGCGTACTAAACCTGGGTTTTTACCTAAGGTAGTTTCTAACAGGAATATCAATCAGGAGATTGTTGTTCCATCATTATGTCCTAATCCTTCTTCAAAGAAGGAACAACTTTTACATAATCTGGACGTAGTCCGTGCCCTGAAGTTCTATTTACAGGCAACTAAAGATTTTCGTCAAACTTCTTCCCTGTTTGTCGTGTACTCTGGACAGAGGAGAGGTCAAAAAGCTTCGGCAACCTCTCTCTCCTTTTGGCTTCGTAGCATAATACGTTTAGCCTATGAGACTGCTGGACAGCAGCCCCCTGAAAGAATTACAGCTCATTCCACTAGAGCTGTGGCTTCCACCTGGGCCTTTAAGAATGAGGCCTCTGTTGAACAGATTTGCAAGGCTGCAACTTGGTCTTCGCTTCACACTTTTTCAAAATTTTACAAATTTGACACTTTTGCTTCTTCGGAGGTTGTTTTTGGGAGAAAGGTTGTACAGGCAGTGGTTCCTTCCGTTTAAGTTCCTGCCTTGTCCCTCCCATCATCCGTGTACCTTAGCTTTGGTATTGGTATCCCATAAGTAATGGATGATCCGTGGACTGAATACACTTAACAAGAGAAAACATAATTTATGCTTACCTGATAAATTTATTTCTCTTGTAGTGTGTTCAGTCCACGGCCGGCCCTGTCTTTTTTAAGGCAGATCTAAATTTTAATTAGAACTCCAGTCACCACTGCTCCCTATGGTTTCTCCTTTCTTGTCATGTTTCGGTCGAATGACTGGATATGACGTGGAGGGGAGGAGCTATATAGCAGCTCTGCTTTGGGTGATCCTCTTGCAACTTCCTGTTGGGAAGGGAATATATCCCATAAGTAATGGATGATCCGTGGACTGAATACACTACAAGAGAAATAAATTTATCAGGTAAGCATAAATTATGTTTTTTAGTTGCTATCTCTTCGGCTCGAAGAGTTTCTGAGCTTTCTGCGTTACAATGTGACTCGCCTTATCTTATATTCCATTCTGATAAGGTAGTTTTGCGTACTAAACCTGGATTCCTTCCTAAGGTTGTTTCAAATAAGAATATTAATCAGGAAATTGTTGTTCCTTCTCTGTGTCCTAATCCTTCTTCTAAGAAGGAGCATCTGTTACATAACTTGGATGTGGTTCGTGCCTTAAAGTTTTACTTACAAGCGACCAAGGATTTCCGTCAAACATCTTCCCTATTTGTTGTTTATTCTGGAAAGCGTAGGGGTCAAAAAGCTACGGCTACCTCTCTTTTTGGCTGAAAAGCATCATGCATTTGGCATATGAGACTGCTGGACAGCAGCCCCCTGAAAAAATTACAGCTCATTCTACTAGAGCAGTGGCTTCCACATGGGCTTTTAAAAACGATGCTTCTGTTGAACAGATTTGTAAGGCTGCGACTTGGTCCTCCCTTCATACCTTTTCCAAATTTTCCAAATTTGATACTTTTGCTTCTTCTGAGGCTATTTTTGGGAGAAAAGTTCTTTAAGCAGTGGTGCTTTCCGTTTAGGTATCTGTCTTGTCCCTCCCGTTCAACCGTGTCCTGTTGCTTTGGTATTGTATCCCACAAGTAAGGATGAATCCGTGGACTCGTCGTATCTAGTAGAAGAAAAGGAAATTTATGCTTACCCGATAAATTGATTTCTTCTACGATACGACGAGTCCACGGCCCTCCCTGTCATTTTAGACAGATTATATTTTTGTTTTCAAACTTCAGTCACCTCTGCACCTTTTTAGTTTCTCCTTTTTTTTCCTATACCTTCGGTCGAATGACTGGGGGGTGGAGTCAAGGGAGGAGCTATATAGACAGCTCTGCTGTGGTGCTCTTTGCCACTTCCTGTTAGCAGGAGGATAATATCCCACAAGTAAGGATGAATCCTTGGACTCATCGTATCGTAGAAGAAATCAATTTATCAGGTAAGCATAAATTTCCTTTTTATAACATTTTTGTTGTGAAGAAGGAGCATGATATTTCTGCAGACACAAATTCACAGTTTTGAAAACCAATAATAATATCTTCAAGAATAATTTCCCTAAATAATCTGAAAGAAACCTCTGGGTGAGCTTGACATTGTGAACTGATTAATGGAATTAATTAACCAAACTAATTAATCATTATGAATAAACAGCATTTTGCTATATAAATAAAAATGAATCTATTTTTAAGGATGTATAACTTTTGAATTATAATAGGCTCGATTAGCTGGTTAATTAGGAGCGCTAATTTATTGCTTGTTTGCAGGTGCGCTGTAAATAACCAGCCATTACAAGTGGCTGGTTATTGCTACCGTGAGCTTGCAGTAGCAATTAGTGGTTAGAAAATTAACCAAAAATTAGATCTCTGGTTAATTTTTAAAATGTTCCCCAATTGCCCTCAAAATACATTGGGGCCTAATTATCAAGCTCCGAATGGCCCCTGTTTCCCGCGAGAGCCTTCAGGCTCACCGGAAACAGCAGTTATGAAGCAGCGGTCTAAAGACCGCTGCTCCATAACTTGTACGCCTGCTCTCAGGCTGCGGACATCTATCCACCCGATCCTATGCAATCGGGCTGATTAACACCCCCTGCTAGCGGTCAATTGGCCGCAAATCTGCAGGGGGCGGCATTGCACAAGCAGTTCACAAATACGCTGATAAGCTGTCTGCATTTATCAATGTGCGGTGGACATGATACGCTACATCGTATTATGTCCGTTTGCATTTTCATAAAAATAAAAAATATTAGAATTTTTATTTTTTTATAAATTAACTGCATAAGGCACACATTGCACCTCACTTGTAATACCAGTGCACATTTGCATGTGCTGGTATTAAAAAGTGGAGCACAAATATCAATTTACGGAAGTGATATTTTGCACTCCACTTATAATCTGGCCCAATGTATCTTAAATAGAAACTATATTTAGATCGATTTTTCCTCAAAAAGCATTTTTTTTAATTATTATTTTTATTGAGGGTAATGCAATTACAGAAGCATCCGGTTTGCCCAAGAAACATACAAAATATAAATTATTACACCATCTTATACATGACTACTATCAGTTATTGTAACAACATATTAGAATGTCAAGCTATCAGAAACATAACAGTCATAAAAATAGATAAAGAGCAAACCTCTAAACCACCCTCTATACCCCCCCCCCGAGAAAAGCGA
The DNA here is from genome assembly GCF_027579735.1 of Bombina bombina. NCBI lineage: Eukaryota > Metazoa > Chordata > Amphibia > Anura > Bombinatoridae > Bombina > Bombina bombina. Next base: position 1,106,618,559 of record NC_069502.1, on the reverse strand, counting down.
TGGCCACTTATGGACCTGAATTAATAAGGTACTCTAATCTGAGGGGTTATATGAGGCAGGCCACTTTTGAATCTGCACTTCTCAGATGCACCTCCATAGTCATCCAGGACCACGGGTGGGTCCAGGGAATTTAAGATTTCGAGGAGGGCAAATGATTGATTAAGATTTAGGTAGTAATATCTCAATCTCAAAGACCGAGTTAGGGAGCATAGGGATGGGATGTCATTAAAAATAAAGTTCAAGAAAGTCCTGTAGCACGACACTTTGAAAGTGAACATAACTCTCATTTCACGATTTTTAAAGTCACAGGAATCGAACATATCAAGCAGCACCGCCGTGGTGGTGATGTAGATAAACTCCTATTGCAACATGAGAGTAGGTGGATATATAAACTAAAAACCCTAGCACCAATCGGTCTAAATGAAACAATTGATTTTTCCTGCTTTTTATAAATAGGCCTTTTGTAAATAGATTTTGTATTGTGTGTTTCTTAGTATACACAAATCTGCATTTAAACTGTAGGACTAAGATTTTGGGTTCTTTGTATTTTCAAATATGTGTATCACCACTTATCTGGTTAAAAAATGTGGTATAGAGAGAGTTAAAGCTGTCTTAAAGTAGGTGTAAAGTATTTTTTAGTCATGTCAAATTTGCTAAGTGTCAGTATTATGACATTTAGGAGACTCAATGAATTGTTATTTCTCTTGTTAAGTGTATCCAGTCCACGGATCATCCATTACTTGTGGGGTATTCTTCCCAACAGGAAGTTGCAAGAGGATCACCCACAGCAGAGCTGCTATATAGCTCCTCCCCTCACTGCCATATCCAGTCATTCTCTTGCAACTCTCAACTAAGATGGAGGTCGTAAGAGGACTGTGGTGTTTTATACTTAGTTTATTTCTTCAATCAAAAGTTTGTTATTTTTAAATGGTACCGAAGTGTACTGTTTATCTCAGGCAGTATTTAGAAGAAGAATCTGCCTGCGTTTTCTATGATCTTAGCAGAAGTAACTAAGATCCTTTGCTGTTCTCACATATTCTGAGGAGTGAGGTAACTTCAGAGGGGGAATAGCGTGCAGGTTTTCCTGCAATAAGGTATGTGCAGTTAAAATATTTTTCTAGGGATGGAATTTGCTAGAAAATGCTGCTGATACTGAAGTAATGTAAGTAAAGCCTTAAATGCAGTGATAGCGACTGGTATCAGGCTTATTAATAGAGATACATACTCTTATAAAAGTGTATTTTAAAACGTTTGCTGGCATGTTTAATCTTTTTTACATATGTTTGGTGATAAAACTTATTGGGGCCTAGTTTTTTCCACATGGCTGGCTTGAATTTTGCCTAGAAACAGTTCCCTGAGGCTTCCCACTGTTGTAATATGAGTGGGAGGGGCCTATTTTAGCGTTTTTTTGCACAGCAAAAATTACAGACACAGACATCCAGCTTCTTCCTGCATGATCCAGGACTTCTCTGAAGGGCTCAAAAGGCTTCAAAAGTCGTATTGAGGGAGGTAAAAAGCCACAGTAGAGCTGTGGCAGTTGTTGTGACTGTTTAAAAAACGTTTTTGTCATTTGTTATTCCGTTTTTGTTATTAAGGGGTTAATCATCCATTTGCAAGTGGGTGCAATGCTCTGCTAACTTATTACATACACTGTAAAAATTTCATTAGTGTAACTGCATTTTTTCACTGTTATTTCAAAATTTGGGAACATTTGTGTTTCTTAAAGGCGCAGTAACGTTTTTTATATTGCTTGTAAACTTGTTTTAAAGTGTTTTCCAAGCTTGCTAGTCTCATTGCTAGTCTGTTTAAACATGTCTGACACAGAGGAACCTACTTGTTCATTATGTTTGAAAGCCATGGTGGAGCCCCATAGGAGAATGTGTACTAAATGTATTGATTTCACCTTAAACAGTAAAGATCAGTCTTTATCTATAAAAGAATTATCACCAGAGGGTTCTGTCAAGGGGGAAGTTATGCCGACTAACTCTCCCCACGTGTCAGACCCTTCGCCTCCCGCTCAGGGGACGCACGCTAATATGGCGCCAATTACATCAGGGACGCCCATAGCGATTACCTTGCAGGACATGGCTGCAATCATGAATAATACCCTGTCAGAGGTATTATCTAGATTGCCTGAATTAAGAGGCAAGCGCGATAGCTCTGGGGTTAGGAGAGATACAGAGCGCGCAAATGCTGTTAGAGCCATGTCTGATACTGCGTCACAGTATGCAGAACATGAGGACGGAGAGCTTCAGTCTGTGGGTGACATCTCTGACTCGGGGAAACCTGATTCAGAGATTTCTAATTTTAAATTTAAGCTTGAGAACCTCCGTGTATTGCTTGGGGAGGTATTAGTTGCTCTGAATGACTGTAACACAGTTGCAATTCCAGAGAAATTGTGTAGGCTGGATAGATACTATGCGGTGCCGGTGTGTACTGACGTTTTTCCTATACCTAAAAGGCTTACAGAAATTATTAGCAAGGAGTGGGATAGACCCTGTGTGCCCTTTTCCCCACCTCCTATATTTAGAAAAATGTTTCCAATAGACGCCACTACACAGGACTTATGGCAGGCGGTCCCTAAGGTGGAGGGAGCAGTTTCTACTTTAGCAAAGCGTACCACTATCCCGGTTGAGGACAGTTGTGCTTTTTCAGATCCAATGGATAAAAAATTGGAGGGTTACCTTAAGAAAATGTTTATTCAACAAGGTTTTATTTTACAGCCCCTTGCATGCATTGCGACTGTCACTGCTGCGGCAGCATTCTGGTTTGAGGCCCTGGAAGAGGCCATCCAGACAGCTCCATTGACTGAAATTATTGACAAGCTTAGAACGCTTAAGCTAGCTAACTCATTTGTTTCTGATGCCATTGTTCATTTGACTAAACTATCGGCTAAGAATTCCGGATTCGCCATCCAGGCGCGTAGGGCGCTATGGCTTAAATCCTGGTCAGCTGACGTGACTTTAAAGTCTAAATTACTCAACATTCCTTTCAAGGGGCAGACCTTATTCGGGCCTGGCTTGAAGGAAATTATTGCTGACATTACTGGAGGCAAGGGTCATACCCTTCCTCAGGACAGGGCCAAATCAAAGGCCAAACAGTCTAATTTATGTGCCTTTCGAAATTTCAAGGCAGGAGCAGCATCAACTTCCTCCGCTTCAAAACAAGAGGGAACTGTTGCTCATTCCAGACAGGCCTGGAAACCTAACCAGTCCTGGAACAAGGGCAAGCAGGCCAGAAAGCCTGCTGCTGCCCCCAAGACAGCATGAAGGAACGGCCCGCTATCCGGAAACGGATCTAGTGGGGGGCAGACTTTCTCTCTTCGCCCAGGCATGGGCAAGAGATGTTCAGGATCCCTGGGCGTTGGAGATCATATCTCAGGGATATCTTCTGGACTTCAAAGCTTCTCCTCCACAAGGGAGATTTCATCTTTCAAGGTTATCAGCAAACCAGATAAAGAAAGAGGCATTCCTAAGCTGTGTGCAAGACCTCCTAGTAATGAGAGTGATCCATCCAGTTCCGCGGACAGAACAAGGACAGGGATTTTATTCAAATCTGTTTGTGGTTCCAAAGAAAGAGGGAACCTTCAGACCAATCTTGGATCTAAAGATCTTAAACAAATTCCTCAGAGTTCCATCATTCAAAATGGAAACTATTCGGACCATCCTACCCATGATCCAAGAGGGTCAGTACATGACCACAGTGGACTTAAAGGATGCCTACCTTTACATACCGATTCACAAAGATCATCATCGGTTCCTAAGGTTTGCCTTTCTAGACAGGCATTACCAATTTGTAGCTCTTCCCTTCTGGTTGGCCACTGCCCCGAGAATTTTTACAAAGGTTCTGGGCTCACTTCTGGCGGTTCTAAGACCGCGAGGCATAGCGGTGGCTCCGTATCTAGACGACATCCTGATACAGGCGTCAAGCTTTCAAATTGCCAAGTCTCATACAGAGATAGTTCTGGCATTTCTGAGGTCGCATGGGTGGAAAGTGAACGTGGAAAAGAGTTCTCTATCACCACTCACAAGAGTCTCCTTCCTAGGGACTCTTATAGATTCTGTAGAGATGAAAATTTACCTGACGGAGTCCAGGTTATCAAAACTTCTAAATGCTTGCCGTGTCCTTCATTCCATTCCACCCCCGTCAGTGGCTCAGTGCATGGAAGTAATCGGCTTAATGGTAGCGGCAATGGACATAGTGCCATTTGCGCGCCTGCATCTCAGACCGCTGCAATTATGCATGCTAAGTCAGTGGAATGGGGATTACTCAGATTTGTCCCCTCTACTAAATCTGGATCAAGAGACCAGAGATTCTCTTCTCTGGTGGCTTTCTCGGGTCCATCTGTCCAAGGGTATGACCTTTCGCAGGCCAGATTGGACGATTGTAACAACAGATGCTAGCCTTCTAGGTTGGGGCGCAGTCTGGAACTCCCTGAAGGCTCAGGGATCATGGACTCAGGAGGAGAAACTCCTCCCAATAAATATTCTGGAGTTAAGAGCAATATTCAATGCTCTTCTAGCTTGGCCTCAGTTAGCAACACTGAGGTTCATCAGATTTCAGTCGGACAACATCACGACTGTGGCTTACATCAACCATCAAGGGGGAACCAGGAGTTCCCTAGCGATGTTAGAAGTCTCAAAGATAATTCGCTGGGCAGAGTCTCACTCTTGCCACCTGTCAGCGATCCACATCCCAGGCGTAGAGAACTGGGAGGCGGATTTTCTAAGTCATCAGACTTTTCATCCAGGGGAGTGGGAACTCCATCCGGAGGTGTTTGCTCAACTGGTCCATCGTTGGGGCAAACCAGAACTGGATCTCATGGCGTCTCGCCAGAACGCCAAGCTTCCTTGTTACGGATCCAGGTCCAGGGACCCGGGAGCAACGCTGATAGATGCTCTAGCAGCTCCTTGGTTCTTCAACCTGGCCTATGTGTTTCCACCGTTTCCTCTGCTCCCTCGACTGATTGCAAAAATCAAACAGGAGAGAGCATCAGTGATTCTGATAGAGCCTGCGTGGCCACGCAGGACCTGGTATGCAGACCTAGTGGACATGTCATCTCTTCCACCATGGACTCTGCCTCTGAGGCAGGACCTTCTAATGCAAGGTCCTTTCAATCATCCAAATCTAATTTCTCTGAGACTGACTGCATGGAGATTGAACGCTTGATTCTATCAAGGCGTGGCTTCTCCGAGTCAGTCATTGATACCTTAATACAGGCTCGGAAGCCTGTCACCAGGAAAATCTACCATAAGATATGGCGTAAATATCTTTATTGGTGTGATTCCAAGAGTTACTCATGGAGCAAGGTTAGGATTCCTAGGATATTGTCCTTTCTCCAAGAGGGTTTGGACAAAGGCTTATCAGCTAGTTCTTTAAAAGGACAGATCTCTGCTCTGTCTATTCTTTTGCACAAGCGTCTGGCAGAAGTTCCAGACGTCCAGGCATTTTGTCAGGCTTTGGTTAGGATTAAGCCTGTGTTTAAAACTGTTGCTCCCCAGTGGAGCTTAAACTTGGTTCTTAAAGTTCTTCAGGGAGTTCCGTTTGAACCCCTTCATTCCATTGATATTAAACTTTTATCTTGGAAAGTTCTGTTTTTGATGGCTATTTCCTCGGCTCGAAGAGTCTCTGAGTTATCTGCCTGTTATCTAACAGGAATATCAATCAAGAGATTGTTGTTCCATCATTGTGTCCTAATCCTTCTTCAAAGAAGGAACGTCTTTTGCATAATCTGGACGTAGTCCGTGCCTTGAAGTTTTACTTACAGGCTACTAAAGATTTTCGTCAAACATCTGCCCTGTTTGTCGTTTACTCTGGACAGAGGAGAGGTCAAAAAGCTTCGGCAACCTCTCTCTCCTTTTGGCTTCGGAGCATAATACGCTTAGCCTATGAGACTGCTGGACAGCAGCCCCCTGAAAGGATTACAGCTCATTCTACTAGAGCTGTGGCTTCCACCTGGGCCTTTAAAAATGAGGCCTCTGTTGAACAGATTTGCAAGGCTGCAACTTGGTCTTCGCTTCACACCTTTTCAAAATTTTACAAATTTTACACTTTTGCTTCTTCGGAGGCTGTTTTTGAGAGAAAGGTTGTACAGGCAGTGGTTCCTTCAGTTTAAGTTCCTGCCTTGTCCCTCCCATCATCCGTGTACTTTAGCTTTGGTATTGGTATCCCACAAGTAATGGATGATCCGTGGACTGGATACACTTAACAAGAGAAAACATAATTTATGCTTACCTGATGAATTTATTTCTCTTGTAGTGTATCCAGTCCACGGCCCGCCCTGTCCTTTTAAGGCAGGTCTAAATTTTAATTAAACTACAGTCACCACTACACCCTATGGTTTCTCCTTTCTCGTCTTGTTTCGGTCGAATGACTGGATATGGCAGTGAGGGGAGGAGCTATATAGCAGCTCTGCTGTGGGTGATCCTCTTGCAACTTCCTGTTGGGAAGGAGAATATCCCACAAGTAATGGATGATCCGTGGACTGGATACACTACAAGAGAAATAAATTTATCAGGTAAGCATAAATTATGTTTTAAGTCATGGTGGTTTACGGCACACATCTCATCACTAGCAAAGTGTTGTGACAGTAAGGTTCTTTTTTTAATTGAGATGAAAGTATATAGATATATCTTACTGCCAGGCAAAGTTGATTGCCCTTTAAACAAAAATAAGACATGAGCGCATGGAGGTGGTGCTTAAAACGAGATAAAAAGGCAGCACCCCGTAACTACAGCATCTGATGAAGCCCTGAAAGCCAGCCCTGTTTGTGGGAGGGGCAAAACGCGTCATGCTGGTGCTCATCTAACTGGCAACTTCAAACAAGGAGTCGATAGTCACCCTGCTTGCTTCCCCGCCCGCTACATTTGGAGTTGGTAACCGAATGAAAGAATATGCTCTAGGAATACGTTACAGGATATTAGAGCACTGGTCCGTTGCCTCAATGTTGGTCCTCCATGGAGTATGAGCAGTGAGAAAATATTGGGGTAATATGTAAAGCGAGCTCCGTTTGTTCCACACTGAAAGGTACTCACCATTCACAGCTGGCCTTGAGCGTGTTTTATACACTAAGTGCTCGAAGCGATACAAATGGTGTTGGTTTGGTCTGTGATCTAATCGAAGTTTCCCATATGCAACAGTGTTTCTTTCTCTTTTCCCTGTTGCGAGCTGCAATTGTCAATTGGACATTTAAAAGAGAACTGTTGTAATTTAGTTGTTTGAAAGCTACGTGAGTGTGTATTAACACTAAGTGCTCACCAACTTAACTTTTGGTTCACGGACTTAAAGGGACATTTGGCTCTTTTAACTTGGATGTTGCTGCAATTGCTATTTTGTTATTCACTGTACTATATATTAATTTTTGCACTTGTGAGGGGCTAAGGGATTCTGTCAGACGATCGATATTAAGATTGAATAAACGCTTTGTGTTAAATATGGATGAAGAGTGCAACCTTGTCATTATTTGGCATTCACTTATACTGTGGCTGTCTTCTTTCTTTTTTTCTCTCTTTCTCTCTTTTGAATTTAGTAATAGCTACAACTACAAAATATTTATGAAACCACTCTTAGGTCTAGAAACTAGAGTATAGCTTGTTCAAGATAATACCCTAGGTAAGTTTAAGTTCAGGAGAAAATTGGGGACATATATATAAGAACAAATATCAACTGTTTATATATTAAACTACATGTTAGTCCCTCACTATAAAATAGGCACAGGTCCCCTCTAATTAAATAATAACGTTAAAAAAAAACCGGAAGGTAATTTTAGGCCTCGCATAGGTTATAACAATATCAATAAGGGTAGTCTTGGGACCATGAAAGTGTTAGCTAATAAATAATAAACACACTTGAGCCCAAATTGACTAAAATAGTTAACTAGATAGACTCCCTCTATTGCTCAAACCTTATAGATTTGTCGAGTGCTCTGCCATCCCGGCCGCGGACACCAGAAAACCCCCCAAATGAATAAATAATAAGAGAGATAGTATAGATCAGCTGAGTGGGAATATTAAATCCCAAGAAGCTAATCTTAGGCTGTACATACTAGGGAAGTCAAACAAAAACATACAGAAGTGATAACCTAACCTATGTAACAGTACTAGTACATTGTAGTTTGCCAACATCAAAACAGTGTGTTCTGAATGAAAACAAATCGCAAGCTATAACCCCTACAGCTCCATTATAAACTACCAGCACTCATAAAATAATTGAAAGTGTCGCAGGGGAGACCTTATAAATACTTGTACATCACAATCGCAGCACCTGCATAGAAAAAAGATAAACCACCACTAAATTTCAGAAAGTGAGTATTTCAGGCTGCGAATCCGTCATTACGATGTGTACAAATAACCTATTCTGAAAATATAAGTATTGCTGTAAACGAGAATTAGTAGCAGCCCAGTAGAAAACGGAAGATATAGGTACTCACATTTTTATTTTTAATTGCTCTCTCTATGTTTTGCCCTATTGTGTATAGAGAGATAAGATAAGGAGGCCTTTATGTATAGATAGAACGATAAGAGAAAGATTTCTGCTCTATCTCTGCAAGCTGAGCCCATTTGAATGGGTTTGTTTTTATAACAAGCAAAAAAACTATTTTATAAGTACAGTACATTGTCCCTTTAAGCTTTACATTGCATTTAAGAGAATGAAACCTGTCTGTTTTTAAGTGAGAAACTCTGGCATAAATGTTTGTCTTCAACATTATTTTAACCCCCAAGAAAGCAATTTAATTGCAACTATTTTTGTCTTCCAAGATTTAAATAAATAATACCTAAAAGCCTGTGCAGATTTTCATGGTAAAAAAATAGTTAAAAAATTTCATTTCTGGTTACCTTGGAAGCATTAAATATTTAAAATATTATTAAAAACAGGAAATCAAAAATAGGAATTGAAACACAATTCCAGATAATGTTTGTTGTAGTTTTGTTTTTCAAGCTACTATTCCTGGGTATCCTGTAAGCATTTATGACTCCAAAGTATAACTACATTAACCCTTTACGGACACAGCTTTCAGTTTGCTCAATTGTTTTATGACGGAAAAATTCCGTCAAATGTCCTTAAGAGGTTAAATTGGAAACTGTGCTGCTTTGACACAGACCTGTTGAATTCTTGTATGATGCAGCATATTAGTGTAGACTATAAAAGGCCTCTTCATAGTAAAGATGTTACAGACAATATGGCAAGTATCCAGTATTATTAACATAAAATAAATATCCAGAATTTGTAACAAAAAAGTGTAGCAGTTTATTTTAATAATGAACAATCGGAAAAGTTGAAAAGGGTTATACTTGATACATGATATAGGCTTTTGAAATAATGTTTCCTATAGAAGGTAAATTTAAAAACATGCATATATATATATATATATATATATGTATATGCGTGCAAACAAGTAGAGTGTCAAAGATCAGTGCACTGAGTGTACCAAATCTGAAGACAAGCAGCACTAATAATTATGCGCTGGTAGGGGGGAGAATAATCAGCAGCTGTTAAAAAACTAATAAGTAAGGTGGAAGCAAAACTCCCATCTATACATAAAAGCTTAAAAACATAAAAACAAAGGGAAAACAGCGCTTACAAATTCTATGCTATAACATGAAAAAACAATATAAAATATAAAATGCCAATAAGAAATATATTTATATACAGTTAATATATAATGAGTCCAAATACGACTGGATGTAAAGAAATCAATCTAATGAGGTAAGTTGCCGCTTCTGCAAAGGGAGAGGATATCCAGTGAATAAGTGCCTTGTGTGGGAAGTGATGTTAATAACGTTCTGTCCACCTCTTGGAGTATGTAGTCATAAATGTTCTTTTCCTCTCCTTACTTCCACCCAGGAACAGGTACTCATGGAATGAGAAAATGGAACCAGTAATAGTGTAATACTGCCTTTACTAAATTGTTAAAAACATAATATACGATATACACTCACAGAGTACACCCTCAAACAATATGAGGTATGAATAGCGTACAAGTACAAACTCCAAAGCCGATATCACAGGATACAAGGAATGTATATTTAAAGTCCTGGTCATCAGCCAACATATGTTCAGTAACAAAGTACATAAATCAGCATCCACCGGTGTAAAAAGTTAGCCCTAACGCGTTTCAAAGGATCTTTTGATAATTCCTTCTTCCTCAGATATATATATATACAGGGAGTGCAGAATTATTAGGCAAGTTGTATTTTTGAGGATTAATTTTATTATTGAACAACAACCATGTTCTCAATGAACCCAAAAAACTCATTAATATCAAAGCTGAATAGTTTTGGAAGTAGTTTTTAGTTTGTTTTTAGTTATAGCTATTTTAGGGGGATATCTGTGTGTGCAGGTGACTATTACTGTGCATAATTATTAGGCAACTTAACAAAAAACAAATATATACCCATTTCAAATATTTATTTTTACCAGTGAAACCGATATAACATCTCAACTTTCACAAATATACATTTCTGACATTCAAAAACAAAACAAAAACAAATCAGTGACCAATATAGCCACCTTTCTTTGCAAGGACACTCAAAAGCCTGCCATCCATGGATTCTGTCAGTGTTTTGATCTGTTCACCATCAACATTGCGTGCAGCAGCAACCACAGCCTCCCAGACACTGTTCAGAGAGGTGTACTGTTTTCCCTCCTTGTAAATCTCACATTTGATGATGGACCACAGGTTCTCAATGGGGTTCAGATCAGGTGAACAAGGAGGCCATGTCATTAGATTTTCTTCTTTTATACCCTTTCTTGCCAGCCACGCTGTGGAGTACTTGGACGCGTGTGATGGAGCATTGTCCTGCATGAAAATCATGTTTTTCTTGAAGGATGCAGACTTCTTCCTGTACCACTGCTTGAAGAAGGTGTCTTCCAGAAACTGGCAGTAGGACTGGGAGTTGAGCTTGACTCCATCCTCAACCCGAAAAAAGGCCCCACAAGCTCATCTTTGATGATACCAGGCCAAACCAGTACTCCACCTCCACCTTGCTGGCGTCTGAGTCGGACTGGAGCTCTCTGCCCTTTACCAATCCAGCCACGGGCCCATCCATCTGGCCCATCAAGACTCACTCTCATTTCATCAGTCCATAAAACCTTAGAAAAATCAGTCTTGAGATATTTCTTGGCCCAGTCTTGACGTTTCAGCTTGTGTGTCTTGTTCAGTGGTGGTCGTCTTTCAGCCTTTCTTACCTTGGCCATGTCTCTGAGTATTGCACACCTTGGGCTTTTGGGCACTCCAGTGATGTTGCAGCTCTGAAATATGGCCAAACTGGTGGCAAGTGGCATCTTGGCAGCTGCACGCTTGACTTTTCTCAGTTCATGGGCAGTTATTTTGCGCCTTGGTTTTTCCACACGCTTCTTGCGACCCTGTTGACTATTTTGAATGAAACGCTTGATTGTTCGATGATCACGCTTCAGAAGCTTTGCAATTTTAAGAGTGCTGCATCCCTCTGCAAGATATCTCACTATTTTTTACTTTTCTGAGCCTGTCAAGTCCTTCTTTTGACCCATTTTGCCAAAGGAAAGGAAGTTGCCTAATAATTATGCACACCTGATATAGGGTGTTGATGTCATTAGACCACACCCCTTCTCATTACAGAGATGCACATCACCTAATATGCTTAATTGGTAGTAGGCTTTCGAGCCTATACAGCTTGGAGTAAGACAACATGCATAAAGAGGATGATGTGGTCAAAATACTCATTTGCCTAATAATTCTGCACTCCCTGTATATATATAGTGTTCTCCCAAGAACATTTTTAAAGGGTTCACCACCCCTTTGATTTTACTGGCCACCTGGCTAAAATGTAAGACAAAAGTAAAGTTAGCTAATATTAAAAAATTTCAATGCTTATTGATATGATTATCATTTAACTATGATTATGTTAAAGGGACATAAAACCCCATATTTTTCTTTCATAATTCAGACAGAACATACAATTTTACACAACTTTCCTTTGTATTTCTATTATGAAATTTTCTTTGTTTTCTTGTTACCTTTCTGCTTTTCAACAAAGAATAAGCTCAAGAGTGTGCCCGTGTCTGCAGCATTATATGGCAGCAGTTTTGCAACTATGTTATACATTAGCATGAGAGTACTAGATGGCAGCACTATTTCCTGTCATGTAGTGCTCCCGACATGTGCATTCTACCTATATAGATCTCTCTTCAAAAAAGAATAACATGAGAACAGGGTTCATGTCTTTTTAATATATACATATACTTTGCAAAAATTATCTCTCAAGGTTTGGTGCAGGCAACCAAGGAGTTCTGTGTACGTGGGCAATAATTAGTGCTTAAAGGGACACTCAAGTCAACATTAAACTTTTATAATTTAGAAAGAACATGCAATTTTCTTCATAAATCGAAAGAGTCCACAGCTGCATTCATTACTTTTGGGAAATAAGAACCTGGCCACCAGGAAGAGGCAAAGACACCCTAGCCAAAGGCTTAAATACTCATCCCACTTCTCTCATCCCCCAGTCATTCTTTGCCTTTCGTCCCAGGAGGTTGGCAGAGAAGTGTCAGAAGTTTGTTTTCGTCTCTTATGGAGGGTAGTACTCTTCGACATGGGACGGGAGTTTTAAGTAATCCTGTCAGTCTCTCAGTGAGGGCTTGGATAAAAGTTAGAGTCCGGAGATGCAGGAAGAGTCTTTCAGCAAAACCATCCCGACTCATTTTAACAACTCCACAAGCAATGGGCATTGTCGAACTTCGCTTCGCTGTCTGCTTTCTTCTCTCAAGTCCATGGCGGAGGCAAGGCTACTATCCGTCAATCTTGAAGGGCCGTGTTCCTGTGTCACGGCGTAGATTCCGATAAGATCATTTAATTTTACTTCTTCATGATTGTTCCTGCGAACTCACATGAAAAATACAGGGTCTCAGTGGCACTCCTTTAGTATCTTGGAATCAAGGGTTAATATCTCCTGAGGGGGATTATTGAACAGGGTTTTTTTAAATCATATTTGTTATGTGATTCAATCTGCTTATGTGTAGTGTCAACTGGGCTTGTGGCTTTTGGAACATAATGGCCTTTTGAAGTGACGTGACCTTACGGTCGGGCGTGCTTTTTTTGGACTGTACGGTTCACCTTGTGACTGGGCATGTTTACGTTCTGGTCTCCCATTTCCGCATTCCTGACTGTGTGGCGATGGAGAATTCTAGTCCGCTGGTGTCTGGTTCATAGGAGGTGGTGTGTCCCAGCCATTGTGGGTGTCAGGTGCCGTTTAAATTGTTTTATATTTAGTCCATTTTTTGGTATCCTTTACCCAGTTATGGAGGATGCTGATGTTGAGATTGTTCAACTTTCTGATTCAGATTCTTTGTCTTGTGACGAATGCAAATTGGCCCCATTGTTCCTCGGGCTCAGGGATTCAAGGGACTACTGAGCCATCCGTCTCGGGGGGCCCTGTCCTCCGGGAGGCGAGTTCCCTACTGCTCCCTACTACTACACATGCGGGTAACCCAAGTTATGTTTTGTGGCACATTTTCGATTTTAAATACTTTTGGCGCTTGCGCGTCTACAAAGTCCAGATGTTTATTTGCGATTGTGTTCGTGCCCGATTACACCAGGTCTCTTGGCCACTGGAGGGCATGTGCAGTTTCCTGCGGGTGTAACTGTTCCTGAGTGTTGTGCCTTTCGTTACAGGCTGGCTCGCCTTCGTGTTCTACTCAGACACATTTTTAAGCTGTTTGGGGACCCTATCCTTCTCGGTTATGGGACTCATCAGTCTCCTCCTTTGAATGGCTCACCTCATTAGACATGGGGGGGGGGGTGAAGAAATCTCCTTTAAGTCTTGTTATCGAGATCCTTCCCAGTTTTGTTGGAAGAACAGGGTTTCCGCGGATCTTTCTGTTCTTCTTGGGCGTTAACCCTCGGGTTGCCTGTTATTTTATTTTATCCGGTTAGGATTAATTTTCTTTTCTTTTTCATACTATGTTTCTTGCTGGAACTTAAAAACCTCTGGAAATGATACTCGCTGTTTGCTTCTACGGAAGTTGTTCGGGACACGTTAGTCCTATGTTTGTCTGTTTTTCTTCCTCCCTCTCTGAGGGCGGATTTAGCCAGCTTGGCAGTTATGACCCTGGTTGCAGGCAGGTCCTGCTTGGGTTCAGATCTTCTGTCTCGTGGCTTATTCAGACACGTGGCGCCTATTATACCTTGCTGGTCAGGTTGGGGTGCCGAGTGCTCTTAACATTATTTATGTTCTTGTTATTTGTTTTACACGTTTCAGCTAAGCATTCTCAAGAGGACTTGCGGGTCCGTGCGGCTCTCAGGATTGTTTCTGTCCTAAATAGCTGTCTTTCTGGTGACTGGGTCAGTAAATTTTGCTGCGTCACTCTCTGTTGCTTCCGATACCCTCGGAACCTAGAGTATTCCTTCCCACGTGGTGGGAAAATTAGAGGGTTTAGCGCCTCTTTTCCGCCGGTCGGGGCGGTGTTGCTTTAGGAAATTGTCCTTTTTGGACATGTTCCTTTAGTGGTTCTCTTCTTCATTGAGACCTCTTGGATTGTCCGTTTCTCCTTGTGGATAGGTCGCCTTCGGGGAACTTGGATTCCCTTCGGGAGTTGGTTGTTCCTTTTTCGGGACATTAGACAGTGAGGTCTTTTTGGGCTCTGGTTAGGGGTCCTTCCCCGGTGTTGGGAATGCTCTGCATTTTGTTTATGGGATAGAAGTCCTAGTGGTTTTCCACTCATATGGTTCAGGTATTGCCATCCAGGTGGCATCCAAACCCATGTTTTACTGTCCTCTGACTTCGAATCTGAGATGATGTGGAGGCTTGATGTTGCTCTGTTCGGGTGACTTGTCCTCACTGTTCCCCTTGTGTCTGGAGCTCGTGGCTAGCTGGACAGCTAGCTCAGCATACTAATGCTCTGTGGCTACTCTGTACTGTAGCAAACCGAGGATTGCTAGTTCAATTGCCGGCGAGGTCTTCTCAGCCTTTTCTCCTTTCGAGGTTGCTAAAATGAGCAGCGCCTTGTGTCCCTTAGAGGGATTAGCTGCACGTTCAAGCACAGCCATGTTAATGTTGCTTGGACACCTGTTAGCTCTAGTGTCCTTTTATGGCCCTGGCTCTTTGGAGTGTTGGGCTCCTGCAAGGGGTGGTCTCTTCCCTTTGGGTCGGGACTTGCAAGGGCTTCTTGCTCTTGTTATCCGGGTTATTCTGGATTTTTTCCCTGGGAGGTCTGTTTTTTTATATCAGGTGAGGTATTTAAGTTCCTGGAAGATTGTTTAATCTACACATTTGTGGGGCCTGGGCTTCTTGTCCTGATAGTTCAAAAAAGAAAAAAGAATTAGTAAGCTCATCTACACATAATACCTAATATATTATAATCTTATTTAAAATCTTTAAATCAGGAGGTGCAGCCTGGTAAGTAGATATACAAAACAAGTAAGTAGAAAAGTGGATATACCGGTATAAGCTGTATCCAAAAAGACCAGGGGATTGCACCCTCCTTAAATGAATGACAAAACGCAAGGGTATATATGCAAGAATAAAATGTTTATATAAATGTGATCATAATTCAATAAATAAATACATACACAAATAGACACAAAGACACACATAAAAGACAGCACATGGGCCCCTCATACAGCTCTAACAGAGACTAAGCCGGCTAGTGGTAAAATAACTAGTGCTAAATGCACCACTAGATAAAGTGCCAGATGCCGTTCAACTTGTACCAAATGGTAAAGGCTTGTAGTCACGTATCTTAATAATAGTACTTGGTGGCTGGTAACATTGAAAAGATGTTAGTGGTCAGGTCATAGTTCGTATCATATAATAACGATTGCAGCAAGCACAGCAAGTAAAAGGTGAGCCAATAAGCAAACAAGCCAGTCGTAATGTACCCAGGCAGGCATAAGCAAAAGCCAGCAAAATCACTGGGGGAGCCAAATGTAACCTACTGCTATAGCCCTGTGTGGGGTATCCACATGAGAAGTGATGGAATGTAATGTAAGGAGGATAGTATTCGTTAACAACATCCGTTAACAAACAAAAGTTAATACCACATCCAGGAACCGTTGTAGCCCATGTGTACTACCTCTCCTTTACAGATGAGCGCTGAGTGATGAAGATCCGACTCACTTATCCTCCATACCGGGAAATATAACGTATAGCAGGGTAAAGTGGGGGGGATCCCAAGGTTGTTGTGCTGCGCACCGACGCGTCCTCCTGCGTGTTTCACTCCGTAGCAAGGCAGCAGGGAGCTTCTTCCGGGTGATAGCATAATGCTCAGGATGGTTCCTCTTATTGGCTGCAAAGGTCATGTGATTACTACGTCATGAATTAAACTGAGTCATTGAAACGGCACTTGCGTTTTATTTTTCTGTTCACTCGTATTATTTATGCATCACATATATTACACACACCTTTTCAGAGGAACACTTGCACAACAAGACATGACAAGACGGACAACATAAAAAACTTAGCTTAACATCATTTTTACTATCAATACTTAATAATGAAAATAAAGAAAAGGGAAAATAGAAAAAATTAGAAAAAATATTACTTAATGGTGACCTGTATCATATTATGTATCAAACAATATAATATATGTCCTTTAGATTAACTAAGGTTTACTGGGACAAGGGGGTCCGCTAAAGTCCCAGAACAGCCCAAACATCTGAGAACAATGGAATAACGTAGGGGCTAGTATATCATGGAGATATAGTAGCAAAGCCATATATAGAATATCTATTAAATTTAAATCAATTAATTTTTGGATAAGAAAGAGGCAAACTCTAATTTCTCATTTAGTCCTATAGGATACAGGGTTTTTAAATTAAAAATCGACCTTGTCTCTTTTTGAAGCAGGCTGGTATCTATGTTACCACCTCGTCTATGCTGTTTGACTTATTCAATACCTGTGAATTCCAAACCATCCAGTTTGGATTCATGGAACTGTGCGAAGTGCCTAGCGATTGGACTGTCAATATTTAGATATTTAATGTCATCCCTATGCTCATAAATGAGTGTTCTGAACTCCCTATAGGTTTTTCCTATATAGAAGCATGGGCATGAGCATGATAACAAATAAAGAACTCCATTGGTAGAACAATTAATGGAAGATTTTATTTGAAAAGTTTTCCCAGTAGTTGTTTCAAAGGTTTTAGTTCTTTTAATGAAAGTACATTCTACACAATGACTGCATGGAGAGCATCCTACTGTGTTTTGTGCATAGTCTGTCAACCAATCCTTTTGTATTGTCTTCACAAATTCACTTTTTACCAATAGGTCTTTAAGATTACCTGCTCTCCCTGCTGTCATTAAAGGGTACTCTCCCACAGATTTGGAGAGATCGTCGTCCTGGGACAGCAGATACCAGTTTCTACTTAGTATGGTTCTCAATTTTTGCCAGTGTGAGTTGTATTTCGTAATGAATCGTATTTTGCTGTCCTCATTCAGCCCATCTCTCCGACCATATAGGAGGTCTTGTCTATCTTGAATCTTAGCCTTATACCTTGCTCTTTTCACTGCTCTTTTCAAATAACCTCTCAAAAATCTCTCTGCCATTTCTTTTGCTTGTGTATCAAAGGTATGAAGATTTGAGCAAGCTCTACGTAAGCGAAGGAATTGGCCATAGGGGATCCCTCTTTTTAAATTTTCAGGGTGATGGCTACTTCCCAACAGTACACTGTTAGAAGCTGTTTACATTTGGAAGGTTACATTTGGCTCCTTCAGTGACTTTGCTTGCTTTTGCTTATGCCCAACTGCCTGAGTACATTACGACTGGCTTGTTTGCTTATTGGCTCACCTTTTACTTGCTGTGCTTGCTGCAATCATTATTATATGATACGAACTATGACCTGACCACTAACATCTTTTTTCATGTTACCAGCCACCAAGTACTATTATTAAGATACGTGACTACAAGCCTTTACCATTTGGTACAAGTTGAACGGCATCTGGCACTTTATCTAGTGGTGCATTTAGCACTAGTTATTTTACCACTAGCCGGCTTAGTCTCTTTTAGAGCTGCATGAGGGGCCCATGTGTTCTCTTTTATGTGTGTCTTTATGTCTATTTGTGTATGTATTTATTTATTGAATTATGATCACATTTATATAAACATTTTATTCTTGCATATATACCCTTGCATTTTGTCATTCATTTAAGGAGGGTGCAATCCCCCTGGTCTTTTTGGATACACCTTATACCGGCATATCCAATTTTCTACTTACTTGTTTTGTACTTCTTGTCCTGATCTTCTGGTTGTTGAGGGTTTTACTCAGCGTTTTATCTTTGTGGATCCCGCTGTGGGATGTTACCGGACCTTATGATCCTAGGACTGGCTGGGGGTTTCCAGTTTCTGGGGTAATTGGGCTTAGCCCTTGTTCTGGCTGTTCTGTTTTACAACTTGACCAGATTTACTGAGAGCCGGGGCTCCTTGGGGCTTGTCTTGTGCCGGATGATACGGTTCCCTTGGGACAGCCAATTAATGTGACCTGATGTGGGCTTTATTGCCTAGGAAACGGAAGGTTTGCGGTTGCTCAGGTGTCACTTTTGCGTCTGGTATATGTGCTAGCACGATGGCTTTGTGTCATCTCGGTTCTTCCTACTACTTCCTGTCTTATGGGCAGGTGTTTATCGACGCTCTCCTCTTCAGAGGGCTCGTTGTCCTCCTTACGGAGGTGTGGTTCCCTTTTTAGGGGCCTCTCCTGTGTTCAGGAGGTTGGAACAGATGTTTATCTGGTTCGGGGATTGGTCTGCTCTTTGAGTTGTTCCTTTCCATCTGGGGAGCTGCTGGCTCCGCATTGGGACTTAGTCGGGTGGCCTTGCTAGATCTCCCTGGGTCTAACGCCTGCTCGATTATCTTTAGGTTGAAGTGGCTGGGTCCATTTTTCCGCCCTTTTATGGGCCGGTCTTGGGGTTCCTTTCGTTTCCCTTGCTTTCAGATCTGCTGTTGCTTGGGCTGGTCCGGCTAAGTGTAGGATCTGAGATCTGTTGTTCATCCTCAGGTCTTGGGGGTGACAGTGGACCTTCTTTTTTTAGAGGTTCTGTGCCTCTCCCCCTTTGAGATCTGTGAGTAGGCTTGGCGGCCTGGATTGCCTGGAGAGTGTCCTCTGTCTTGGAGGTTGGGCAGTCTGCTATTTTGTGCGGCTGCTTCTTCATTACAGATAGTGTTTTCTCTGTGTCTATCTACGGATGGCAACGTGTTACTGGACTCAGATGTTTATTTTCTTAGCTTGCTACTTGTAATTTTCTGTTTGCTCAGTCTCTGAGTTCTGATGTTTTGAAGACTTTGTCTTCAGCTGTCTTTTTCAGTGCTGTTGCACGATGTTTGGGAGATGTTTCTTCTCCTTGATGATGCCCAGTTGCTGCTTGTGGGTTGGACGTCGTCTCCCCTTATTCTTGGGATTCATTTGGGTCTCTATGGACTTGGCCTTCCTTTGATTTTTGGATTTTGCTGTACCTTTTGGGTATCCCTTTGGCTTACCCTTGTCCTCTCCCTTTTGGGGATTTTGGTACTGTACTAGTAAGGGGACCGACTGCTGGACGACAGTTCTCCTGGAGGAGTGTTGGCTCAGTGAGTCAGCTTGTAGTCTCTAGTTAGGCTTTCAAACTATCTGCGGGTCGGTGTTCTTGGGGCCTTATCCTTCTAGTTCTTTTGCCCGGCTCCAACGAAGCGGGGTTTGTTTGAATTGTGTTTTTTTTAGGCCTGGTGCCCTCAGAATGGGCCGCCTCTTGTACCCTCCCATTTTTGCATTCAGTGTCCTCTATACCTTGGGTATTGTTTTCCCAAAAGTTATGAATGCAGCTGTGGACTCTTTCCATTTATGAAGAATAACTTAAATTAACTTAAATTAAATTATGCTTACCTTTTCTTTTCTTCAGATGGAAAGAGTCCACAGCTCTCCACCTGTATTTTTTCTGTGGGGTGTCTCATATTTTTTATTCTTCTGTTACTTTTTCACCCTGGTATTTTTTCTACTGTTCCTTGTTCCTCGGCAGAATGACTGGGGGATGAGGGAAGTGGGAGTAGTATTTAAGCCTTTGGCTGGGGTGTCTTTGCCTCCTCCTGGTGGCCAGGTTCTTATTTCCCAAAAGTAATGAATGCAGCTGTGGACTCTTTCCATCTGAAGAAAAGAAAATTGTAAGGCAAGCATAATTTAAGTTTTTAAACAACTTTCCAGTTTACTTCCATTATCAAAATGCGCACAGTCTTATTATATTTACACTTTTCGAGTCACCGGCTCCTACTGAGCATGTGCAAGAATTCACAGAATATATGTGTATGAATTTGTGATTGGCTAATGGCTGTCATGTGATACAAGAGGAATGGAAATTTGTCAGAAAAAAGTCTTCTACTCATTTTTAGTTCAGACTTCTGTTGGTTATGCAAATCTACTGTATTTACTGGTCCTTTAAGTGCATATGTGTGCAGTGACCAAGAGGTTAAGTGTGTGTGTGTGTAGTGTGGCAGTTCCCTAGCTACATGTATGTGGTGCAGTAGTGAGGGGAGTGTATCTTTGTGCGGTAGTTGGCAGATAAAATGTGTATGGGGCTGTAGACATGTGGTTAGACATTATTAGTGCTATATGATGTCACTGCACATTGGAACATTTATCTCAGTCTTAAAGATACACAAACAGGGTGAATAAAAATCAATGATTTAAAAAATAAAAAAAAATCTGATTTTTAAAAAAAATTGAAATCTGATTTTTTAAATAAAATGCTTTTTTAGGAAAAATATATCTAAAGATAGTTTCTATTTAAGATACATTATAATCTAAAGGTTATTCATCCTGAAATATAGATTTGTTTTTAATTATATAGTCAGATGCTGTATATTTATGGCTGTAATCTTCAATCTTCATATTATTGGTTTTGTAGTTCTCAAAATTGTGATTTTTTGTCTGCAGAAATAACATTCTTCACAGCAAAAATGTTATAAATTAACCATAGTGAACCATAGAGTTGAGAAACAGTCCTTAAAGGGACATTATCATGAAAGAAAAGTTTTGGGTTTCAGATAGAGTGTACAATTTTCAGATTTCAGATTTACTTCTATTACGAAATTTACTTTATTCTCTTTGTATTGTTTGTTGAAGAAGAGCAATGCTCTGCTGGGACCTAGCAGAGAAAATTGGGTGAGACAGTGACAAGCAGCTAGCTCACAGTAGTGCATTGCTTCTAGGCCTACCTATGTATGCTTTACAACCATGGATACCAAGAGAATTAAGCAAATTAGATAAGAGAAGTAAATTGGAAAATTGTTAAAAATTGCATTTCTCTTGTAAGGTGTATCCAGTCCACGGATCATCCATTACTTGTGGGATATTCTCCTTCCCAACAGGAAGTTGCAAGAGGACACCCACAGCAGAGCTGCTATATAACTCCTCCCCTAACTGCCATATCCAGTCATTCTCTTGCAACTCTCGACAAGCATGGAGGTAGTAAGAGAGAAGTGGTGAAACTTAGTTGTTTTTTTCTTCAATCAAAAGTTTGTTATTTTTAAATGGTACCGGAGTTGTACTATTTTGTCCCAGGCAGAAAATAGAAGAAGAATCTGCCTGTGATTTCTATGATCTTAGCAGGTTGTAACTAAGATCCATTGCTGTTCTCACACATAACTGAAGAGAGAGGTAACTTCAGCTGGGGAATGGCGTGCAGGTTATCCTGCTATGAGGTATGTGCAGTTAATTTTTTTTTCTAGAGATGTAAATGCTAGAAAATGCTGCTGATACCAGATTTATGTAAGGTAAGCCTGAATACAGTGATTTAATAGTGACTGGTATCATGCTTACTTTCAGAGGTAATACTCTTATAGACTTGCAATATAAAACGTTTGCTGGAAATGTTTAAGCGTTTTTATATATACTTTGGTGATAAAACTTTATTGGGGCCTAGTTTTTTTCCACATGGCTGGCTTAAATTTGCCTAGAAACAGTTTCCTGAGGCTTTCCACTGTTTTAACATGAGTGGGAGGGGCCTAATTTAGCGCTTTATTGCCCAGTACATTTTACAGACTGAAACATCCAGCTTCCTCCAGGAGTCCCCTGAATGCTATAAGACCTCTCTAAAGGGCTCTTAGGCTTTCCAAAGTCGTTTGTTTGGGAAGGTAGGGCCACAGCAGAGCTGTGGCAGTTTGTTGTGACTGTTAAAAAACGTCTATATGTTTTTTTTGATCCGTTTTTTGAACTAAGGGGTTAATCATCCATTTGCAAGTGAGTGCAATGCTCTGTTAGCTTATTATACACACTGTAAAAATTTTGTTTGATTTACTGCCTTTTTTCACTGTTTTTCAAATTCTGACAAAATTTGTTTCTCTTAAAGGCACAGTACCATTTTTATTTTTTGCTTGTTAACTTGATTTAAAGTGTTTTCCAAGCTTGCTGGTCTCATTGCTAGTCTGTTTAAACATGTCTGACATAGAGGAAACTCCTTGTTCATTATGTTTAGAAGCCATGGTGGAACCCCCTCTTAGAATGTGTACCAAATGTACTGATTTCACTTTAAGTAATAAAGATCATATTCTGTCTTTAAAAAATTTATCACCAGAGGAATCTGACGAGGGGGAAGTTATGCCGACTAACTCGCCCCACGTGTCAGACCCTTTGACTCCCGCTCAAGGGACTCACGCTCTAATGGCGCCAAGTACATCTAGTGCGCCCATAGCGTTTACTTTACAAGACATGGCGGCGGTCATGGATAATACACTGTCAGCGGTATTATCCAGACTACCTGGGTTTAGAAGAAAGCGAGACAGCTCTGGAGTTAGAAGAAATACAGAGCATTCTGACACTTTAAGAGCTATGTCTGATACTCCCTCACAATATGCAGAAGCTGAGGAAGGAGAGCTTCTTTCCGTGAGTGATGTTTCTGACTCAGGGAAGAGGATTCAACCTGATTCTGATATGTCTACATTTAAATTTAAGCTTGAACATCTCCGCGTATTGCTCAGGGAGGTTTTAGTTGCTCTGAATTACTGTGATACAATTGCAGTGCCAGAGAAATTGTGTAGATTGGACAAATACTATGCAGTGCCGGTGTGCACTGATGTTTTTCCAATACCTAAAAGGTTTACAGAAATTATTTCTAAGGAATGGGATAGACCAGGTGTGCCGTTCTCTCCCCCTCCTATTTTTAAGAAAATGTTTCCAATAGATGCTACCACACGGGACTTATGGCAGACAGTCCCTAAGGTGGAGGGAGCAGTTTCTACCCTAGCTAAGCGTACTACTATCCCTGTCGAGGACAGTTGTGCTTTCTCAGATTCAATGGATAAAAAGTTAGAGGGTTACCTTAAGAAAATGTTTATTCAACAAGGTTTTATTTTACAGCCCCTTGCATGCATTGCCCCAGTCACTGCTGCTGAGGCTTTCTGGTTTGAGTCTCTGGAAGAGGCTTTACAGGTAGAGACCCCATTGGATGACATACTTGACAAGCTTAGAGCACTTAAGCTAGCCAATTCTTTTGTTTCTGATGCCATTGTTCATTTGACTAAACTAACGGCTAAGAATTCTGATTTTGCTATTCAGGCGCGCAGGGCGCTATGGCTTAAATCATGGTCAGCTGACGTTACTTCAAAGTCTAAGCTGCTTAACATTCCCTTCAAGGGGCAAACCCTATTCGGGCCTGGTTTGAAGGAGATCATTTCTGATATCACTGGAGGAAAAGGTCATGCCCTTCCTCAGGAAAGGTCCAAATCAAGGGCCAAACAGACTAATTTTCGTGCCTTTCGAAACTTCAAGGCGAGTGCGGCATCAACTTCCTCTAATGCAAAACAAGAGGGAACTTTTGCTCAGTCCAAGTCGGTCTGGAAACCTAACCAGACCAGGAACAAAGGTAAGCAGGCCAAAAAGCCTGCTGCTGCCTCTAAAACAGCATGAAGGATCGGCCCCCTATCCGGTAACGGATCTAGTAGGGGGCAGACTTTCACTCTTTGCCCAGGCTTGGGCAACAGATGTCCAGGATCCCTGGGCGTTGGAAATTATATCCCAGGGATATCTTCTGGACTTCAAAGCTTCACCCACCAAAAGAGAGATTTCACCTTTCACAATTATCTGCAAACCAGATAAAGAGAGAGGCATTCTTACACTGTGTTCAAGACCTCCTAGTTATGGGAGTGATTCATCCAGTTCCAAAGGAGGAACAGGGACAGGGATTTTATTCAAATCTGTTTGTGGTTCCCAAAAAAGAGGGAACGTTCAGACCAATTTTAGATCTCAAGATCTTAAACAAATTCCTCAGAGTTCCATCATTCAAGATGGAGACTATTCGTACCATCCTACCTATGATCCAGGAGGGTCAATATATGACTACAGTGGATTTAAAGGATGCTTATCTTCACATTCCGATACACAAAGATCATCATCGGTTTCTCAGGTTTGCCTTCCTAGACAGGCATTACCAGTTTGTGGCTCTTCCCTTTGGATTAGCTACAGCCCCAAGAATCTTTACGAAGGTTCTGGGGTCACTTCTGGCGGTCCTAAGACCGCGGGGCATAGCAGTGGCCCCTTATTTAGACGACATCCTGATACAGGCGTCAAATTTCCAAATTTCCAAGTCTCATACGGACATAGTTCTGGCATTTCTGAGGTCGCATGGGTGGAAGGTGAACGAAGAAAAGAGTTCTCTATCCCCTCTCACAAGAGTCTCCTTTCTAGGAACTCTAATAGATTCTGTAGAAATGAGGATTTACCTGACAGAGTCCAGGTTATCAAAACTTGTAAATTCCTGCCGTGTTCTTTATTCCACTTCTCGCCCTTCAGTGGCTCAGTGTATGGAAGTAATCGGCTTAATGGTAGCGGCAATGTACATAGTGCCGTTTGCACGCCTACATCTCAGACCGCTGCAACTCTGCATGCTCAGTCAGTGGAATGGGGATTACACAAATTTGTCCCCTCTACTAAATCTGGATCAAGAGACCAGGGATTCTCTTCTCTGGTGGCTATCTCGGGTCCATCTGTCCAAAGGTATGACCTTTCGCAGGCCAGATTGGACAATTGTAATGACAGATGCCAGCCTTCTAGGCTGGGGGCAATCTGGAACTCCCTGAAGGCTCAGGAATCATGGACTCAGGAGGAGACGCTCCTTCCAATAAACATTCTGGAACTGAGAGCGATATTCAATGCTCTTCAGGCTTGGCCTCAGCTAGCTACCAATGAGGTTCATCAGATTTCAGTCGGACAACATCACGACTGTGGCTTACATCAACCATCAAGGGGGAACAAGGAGTTCCCTAGCGATGTTAGAAGTCTCAAAGATAATTCGCTGGGCAGAGATTCACTCTTGCCACCTATCAGCTATCCATATCCCAGGTGTAGAGAACTGGGAGGCGGATTTCCTAAGTCATCTTACTTTTCATCCGGGGGAGTGGGAACTCCATCCGGAGGTGTTTGCAAAATTGATTCATCGTTGGGGCAAACCAGTACTGGATCTCATGGCGTCTTGCCAGAACGCCAAACTTCCTTGTTACAGATCCAGGTCCAGGGATCCCAAGGCGACGCTGATAGATGCTCTAGCAGCACCTTGGTTCTTCAACCTGGCTTATGTGTTTCCACCGTTTCCTCTGCTCCCTCGTCTGATTGCCAAAATCAAGCAGGAGAGAGCATCGGTGATCTTGATAGCGCCTGCGTGGCCACGCAGGACTTGGTATGCAGATCTGGTGGACATGTCATCCTTTACACCATGGACTCTGCCGCTGATACAGGACCTTCTACTTCAGGGTCCTTTCAACCATCCAAATCTAATTTCTCTGAGACTGACTGCCTGGAGATTGAACGCTTGATTTTAAAGCGTGGCTTCTCTGAGTCAGTCATTGATACCTTAATTCAGGCCCGAAAGCCTATCACCAGGAAAATCTATCATAAGATATGGCGTAAATATCTTTATTGGTGTGAATCCAAGGGTTACTCATGGAGTAAAGTCAGGATTCCCAGGATATTATCTTTTCTCCAAGAAGGATTGGAAAAAGGATTGTCAGCTAGTTCCTTAAAGGGACAGATTTCTGCTCTGTCTATTCTTTTGCACAAGCGTCAGGCGGATGTTCCAGACGTTCAGGCATTTTGTCAGGCTTTAGTTAGAATCAAGTCTGTGTTTAAACCTGTTGCTCCGCCATGGAGTTTAAATTTGGTTCTTAAAGTTCTTCAAGGGGTTCCGTTTGAACCTCTTCATTCCATAGATATCAAACTTTTATCTTGGAAAGTTCTTTTTTTGGTAGCTATTTCCTCGGCTCGTAGAGTTTCCGAGTTATCTGCCTTACAATGTGATTCTCCTTATCTGATCTTCCATGCAGATAAGGTAGTTCTGCGTACCAAACCTGGGTTTTTACCTAAGGTGGTATCTAATAAGAATATCAATCAGGAGATTGTTGTTCCATCATTGTGTCCTAATCCTTCTTCAAAGAAGGAACGTCTATTACACAATCTTGACGTGGTTCGTGCTTTAAGGTATTATTTACAAGCTACTAAAGATTTTCGTCAAACATCTGCTTTGTTTGTTGTCTACTCTGGACAGAGGAGAGGCCATAAGGCTTCGGCAACCTCTCTTTCGTTTTGACTAAGAAGCATAATCCGCTTAGCTTATGAGACTGCTGGCCAGCAGCCTCCTGAGAGGATTACAGCTCATTCTACTAGAGCTGTGGCTTCCACATGGGCCTTTAAAAATGAGGCTTCTGTTGAACAGATTTGTAAGGCGGCGACTTGGTCTTCGCTTCATACCTTTTCAAAATTCTATAAATTTGATACTTTTGCTTCTTCGGAGGCTATTTTTGGGAGAAAGGTTTTACAGGCAGTGGTTCCTTCCGTTTAAGTACCTGCCTTGTCCCTCCCTTTATCCGTGTACTTTAGCTTTGGTATTGGTATCCCACAAGTAATGGATGATCCGTGGACTGGATACACCTTACAAGAGAAAACATAATTTATGCTTACCTGATAAATGTATTTCTCTTGGGGTGTATCCAGTCCACGGCCCGCCCTGTCATTTTAAGGCAGGTATTTTTTACCTTTAAACTACAGTCACCACTGCACCCTATGGTTTCTCCTTTCTCTGCTTGTCTTCGGTCGAATGACTGGATATGGCAGTTAGGGGAGGAGCTATATAGCAGCTCTGCTGTGGGTGTCCTCTTGCAACTTCCTGTTGGGAAGGAGAATATCCCACAAGTAATGGATAATCCATGGACTGGATACACCATAAGAGAAATAAATTTATCAGGTAAGCATAAATTATGTTTTTATTTTCTGAATCATGAACATTTAATTTGACTTTACTGTCCCTTTTAATGCCATTGGTCCCCTGCAAATTTATGAAAACAGAATCAACCTATACCACGTTTCAAGAAGCTCATTAAATATAAGATTGTTGGAGTGGAATAGATCTGCACAAGGACCTAAGTGTGAGGAGGGAGGGGCAAGCATTAAAAATGAAATATAATGTTATTGTTCTAGTAAAATAAAATTATTTAAATTGTTATTATTAAGGTAATGGTTATTTTTATTTAGTAAAATAAAACTATTTAAATTGTTATTATTAATGTAATCATTACTTTTCTCCTTCCAATAAAGTACAACTGAAAAGTTGATCAAATATGAATGATTAAAAGGATACTAAACCCAATTTTTTTATTTCATGATTCGGATAGAGCATGCAAATTTAAGCAGCTTTCTAATTTATTCTGTTATCAATTTTTCTTCATTCTTTTCCTATCTTTATTTGAAAAATCAGGAATAAAAGATTTGGAGCTGGCCCATTATAGGCTGAGAACCTTGGTTGCGCTTGATGATTGGATGGCTAAATGCAGGCACCAATCAGCAAGCCCTATCCAGGGTACTGAACAAAAAATAGGCTCTAAAGCTTTCATTCTTGCGTTTTCAAATAAAGATAATAACGAATACAAATTCATAAGAGGAGAAAATTCGAAAGTTGCTTAAAATTGCATGCTCTAACTCCCCTTAAGCTTACGGTGACAGACATTATCTTTCTGATAAGTGATAATGTATCTTTAAAAGACTCCAAGATAGTAAATTTAGTTATTCTCGCAGCCAGGAACTTTCTCACCCTCAATTTTTTAAGTAAAGAATTATCTTAAAAAACAATATTTAGTTGAACAATTAGCTACAGATTTGAACTCAGATCGAGAAATAATAGCTTTCTTTAAAAAATGGGCAAAATTCATTAAAATATTTTCACCTAGCGAAATTGATTATTTTATATTTCCATTTAGAAATTCCGAAATAGTTCTGCTAGGTATCTGGTAGTTAGAGGAATACATTCAAAACATACTTCCTATATTTCTCCTTTTATATATTCTTCCTCAGTCTTCTTGGAGGGGGGGGAAGGAAAGGGGGAATTTTTTTCCCCCCTCTCCTTTATGTCTTAAGTTATATTGTTTCCTACGGGGTTAATTGTTGGTCAGGTGATAACTATACTATAAATCACCAGTTTTTGTTGCTACTAGGATTTAATTAATTATAAAACTCCCAACAATGTACTCAGTAAAGCTTAATAGCAGATAGTTCAAGTTAATAATTTAATTGATATATCCTGCAATGCTCATGCAATTCTATTTATTTATTCAGGTTTTTTCTGCTCATATTGTTCTATGTGAAATCAACATTGCTTTGTTTTTTCAATGTTCTGTTTTATTTTTTATTTAAATTTCACCATCATTTTCTTATTTGCATTGTTGGTACAAAATAAAATATTTTTTTTAAAAAATTGCATGCTCTATCCGAATCATGAAAGAAAATGTTTGGGTTTACTATCCCTTTAACCTATTAAACTGGAGATTGTTCACCTCCCAATAATTTAATTCATGTATTTAAATGATCTATCTATGCATATCTAATGATATATAAACACATTAGTAATGGTCTGATATAACTTAGAAAATTATATGAAAAGTTATTCTAAAAATTAAAAGCATGATTTAAATTGGTCTTACTGACTAGTGATTTAAATCATGATTTCAATCAATTTGATTTAAATCAAATCCCCCCTGGACATGAAACATGTAATATAAAATGTTAATTATATGTAGTAGAACATTTAAAAAAAAATGTTTATTACATGTTCTCTCCTTTTCCTGTAATTCAATACTGACATTTGGGTGTTTTAAGAAATCTATCTGCATATTATTCTCAGGATCCTAACGCTGGTTTTGGCCGCCCGCTGGTATTTAGAGTCAGTCAGGAAAGGTTCTAACGCTCACTTTGCAACCGCGACTTTTCCATACCGCAGATCCCCCTACGCCATTTGTGTATCCTATCTTTTCAATGGGATCTTTCTAACGCCGGTATTTAGAGTCTTGGCTGAAGTGAGCGTTAGAAATCTAACGACAAGACTTTAGCCGCAGCAAAAAGCCAGGAGTTAAGAGCTTTCTGGGCTAACGCCGGTTCATAAAGCTCTTAACTACTGTGCTCTAAAGTACACTAACACCCATAAACTACCTATGTACCCCTAAACCGAGGCCCCCCACATCGCCGCCACTCTAATACATTTTTTTAACCCCTAATCTGCCGACCGCACACCGCCGCAACCTACGTTATCCCTATGTACCCCTAATCTGCTGCCCCTAACACCGCCGACCCCTACATAATATTTATTAACCCCTAATCTGCCGTCCCCAACGTCGCCGCCACCTACCTACAATTATTAACCCCTAACCTGCCGACCGGACCTCACCGCTACTATAATAAAGTTATTAACCCCTAATCCGCCTCAATAACCCTATAATAAATAGTATTAACCCCTAATCTGCCCTCCCTAACATCACCGACACCTAACTTCAAGTATTAACCCCTATTCTGCCGAGCGGACCTCACCGCTACTCTAATAAATTTATTAACCCCTAAAGCTAAGTCTAACCCTAACACTAACACCCCCCTAAATTAAATATAATTTAAATCTAACGAAATAAATGAACTCTAAATAAATTAATCCTATTTAAAGCTAAATACTTACCTGTAAAATAAACCCTAATATAGCTGCAATATAAATTATAATTATATTGTAGCTATTTTAGGATATATATTTATTTTACAGGCAACTTTGTATTTATTTTAACCAGGTACAATAGCTATTAAATAGTTAATAACTATTTAATAGTTACCTAATTAAAATAATTACAAAATTACCTGTAAAATAAATCCTAACCTAAGTTACAATTAAACCTAACACTACACTATCAATAAATTAAATAAAATACCTACAATTATCTACAATTAAACCTAACACTACACTATCAATAAATAAATTAAATACAAATAAATACACTAACTAAATTACAAAAAATAAAAAAAGAACTAAGTTACAAAAAATAAAAAAAGAACTAAGTTACAAAAAATAAAAAAATATTTACAAACATTATAAAAATATTACAACAATTTTAAGCTAATTACACCTACTCTAAGCCCCCTAATAAAATAACAAAGCCCCCCAAAATAAAAAAAAATGCCCTACCCTATTCTAAAATAAAAATAGAAAAGCTCTTTTACCTTACCAGCCCTTAAAAGGGCCTTTTGCGGGGCATGCCCCAAAGAATTCTGCTCTTTTGCCTGAAAAAAAACAACATACAATACCCCCCCCCAACATTACAACCCACCACCCACATACCCCTAATCTAACTCAAACCCCCCTTAAATAAACCTAACACTAAGCCCCTGAAGATCTTCCTACCTTGTCTTCACCACGCTGGGTATCTGTCCAGAGGAGGCTCCGAAGTCTTCATCCAAGCCCAAGCGGGGGCTGAAGAGATCCATCATCGGGCTGAAGAGGTCCATCATCGGGCTGAAGAGGTCCATCATCGGGCTGAAGTCTTGATCCAAGCGGCGGCTGAAGAGGTCCATCATCGGGCTGAAGTCTTGATCCAAGCGGCGGCTGAAGAGGTCCATCATCGGGCTGAAGTCTTCTATCAAGCGGCATCTTCAATCTTCTTTCTTCCGGATCCATCTTCATCCCGCCGACGCGGATCATCCATCCTGGCCGACGACTTCCCGACGAATGACGGTTCCTTTAAATCACGTCATCCAAGATGGCGTCCCTCGAATTCCGATTGGCTGATAGGATTGTATCAGCCAATCGGAATTAAGGTAGGAAAATTCTGATTGGCTGATGGAATCAGCCAATCAGATTGAGCTCGCATTCTATTGGCTGTTCCGATCAGCCAATAGAATGCGAGCTCAATCTGATTGGCTGATTGGATCAGCCAATCGGATTGAACTTGAATCTGATTGGCTGATTCCATCAGCCAATCAGAATTTTCCTACCTTAATTCCGATTGGCTGATACAATCCTATCAGCCAATCGGAATTCGAGGGACGCCATCTTGGATGACGTCATTTAAAGGAACCGTCATTCGTCGGGAAGTCGTCGGCCAGGATGGATGTTCCACGTCGGCGGGATGAAGATGGATCCGGAAGAAAGAAGATTGAAGATGCCGCTTGATAGAAGACTTCAGCCCGATGATGGACCTCTTCAGCCGCCGCTTGGATCATGACTTCAGCCCGATGATGGACCTCTTCAGCCGCCGCTTGGATCAAGACTTCAGCCCGATGATGGACCTCTTCAGCCCAATGATGGACCTCTTCAGCCCGATGATGGATCTTTTCAGCCCCCGCTTGGGCTTGGATGAAGACAAGGTAGGAAGATCTTCAGGGGCTTAGTGTTAGGTTTATTTAAGGGGGGTTTGGGTTAGATTAGGGGTATGTGGGTGGTGGGTTGTAATGTTGGGGGGGGTATTGTATGTTTTTTTTTTCAGGCAAAAGAGCAGAATTCTTTGGGGCATGCCCCGCAAAAGGCCCTTTTAAGGGCTGGTAAGGTAAAAGAGCTTTTCTATTTTTATTTTAGAATAGGGTAGGGCATTTTTTTATTTTGGGGGGCTTTGTTATTTTATTAGGGGGCTTAGAGTAGGTGTAATTAGCTTAAAATTGTTGTAATATTTTTATAATGTTTGTAAATATTTTTTTATTTTTTGTAACTTAGTTCTTTTTTTATTTTTTGTAACTTAGTTCTTTTTTTATTTTTTGTACTTTAGTTAGTGTATTTATTTGTATTTAATTTATTTATTGATAGTGTAGTGTTAGGTTTAATTGTAGATCATTGTAGGTATTATTTAATTAATTTATTGATAGTGTAGTGTTAGGTTTAATTGTAACTTAGGTTAGGATTTATGTTACAGGTAATTTTGTAATTATTTTAACTAGGTAGTTATTAAATAGTTATTAACTATTTAATAGCTATTGTACCTGGTTAAAATAAATACAAAGTTGCCTGTAAAATAAATATAAATCCTAAAATAGCTACAATATAATTATTATTTATATTGTAGCTATATTAGGGTTTATTTTACAGGTAAGTATTTAGCTTTAAATTGGATTAATTTATTTAATAAGAGTTAATTTATTTTGTTAGATTTAAATTATATTTAACTTAGGGGGGTGTTAGTGTTAGGGTTAGACTTAGCTTTAGGGGTTAATAAATTTATTAGAGTAGCGGTGAGGACCGGTCGGCAGATTAGGGGTTAATATTCGAAGTTAGGTGTCGGTGATGTTAGGGAGGGCAGATTAGGGGTTAAGAGAAAGAAGCACAGAGGCGCCAACATGGCCTAGTAACGTCACGGCAGTCAGATACAAAACATCAGCAGGATAGGAAATATACTCACAAGCGTAGCGCACCCAAATGGTGCTATTGTGGCAGCCTGGAACATCAAACAGTGGTCCAGCTCACTGGTGTCTCCAGCCAGATAGAGATGATCCTTGGCGAGGGCCTATCCTATGATGCCTATAAGGGCAAAAAAGGCACACACATAGCCCAGTAACGTTTGTACACCAGATATAAAAGGATTCAAGGTTGTACTTACAGGAAACAAAGCACCACCAGGTGCAATATCAGCAGTACTGGGACCTCTCAGCCGCCCAGTGGACTGTGGAATCCAATTTGCAGGATGCAGAAAATCACCACTTTGGAAGATAGAACTAGCACACACACTCTGCCCCCAAACAGGAGCAGAATAATTGTGATAAAGCAAGTGTATATTTAAAAACTTTTATTTTAAAAACAGCAACATGTTACTCAGCCACCACAGGCTGTTTCCTCAGGCTAGGGGTTAATACTATTTATTATAGGGTTAGTGAGGCGGATTAGGGGTTAATAAATTTATTATAGTAGCGGCGAGGTCCGGTCGACAGATTAGGGGTTAATAATTGTAGGTAGGTAGTGGCGACGTTGGGGGCGGCAGATTAGGGGTTAATAAATATAATATAGGGGTTGGCGGTGTTAGGGGCAGCAGATTAGGGGTACATAGGGATAATGTAGGTTGTGGCGGTGTACGGAGCGGCAGTTTAGGGGTTAATAATAATATGCAGGGGTCAGCGATAGCGGGGGCGGCAGATTAGGGGTTAATAAGTGTAAGGTTAGGGGTGTTTAGACTCGGGGTACATGTTAGGGTGTTAGGTGCAGACATAGGAAGTGTTTCCCCATAGGAAACAATGGGGCTGCGTTAGGAGCTGAACGCTGCTTTTTTGCAGGTGTTAGTTTTTTTTTCAGCTCAAACGGCCCCATTGTTTCCTATGGGGGAATCGTGCACGAGCACGTTTTTGAAGCTGGCCGCGTCCGTAAGCACCAATGGTATTGAGAGTTGCAGTGGCGGTAAATATGCCTGTACGCTCCCTTTTTGGAGCTGAACGCAGCCCTTCTGTGAACTCTAAATACCAGCGGTATTTAAAAGGTGCAGGGGAAAAAAAGCACGCGTAGCTAACGCACCCCTTTGGCCGCAGAACTCTAAATCTAGCGGTTAGTTTTTAGAGGGACATGAACCCCACATTTTTTTCTTTCGTGAGTCAAACAGAGTATACATTTTTTTAAAGTTTTCAGTTTGCTTCTATCAGATTTACTTTGCTCTCATGGTATTCTTTGTTCAAGAGATATCTGGATAGGCGTGCTCATTTCTGCAGTATTACAACAGAAAACATTGCTGCCGCCTACTGTTCTTGCAAATGTATAAAATAGTTATAAAACTGCTGCCATATATTGCTCCAGTCAAGTTAAAAAAAAAAAAAAATTACCTATCAGAATCATGAAATAATTTTTGAGGGTTTTATGCCCATTTAACGGGACACTGAACCCAATTTTTTTCTTTTGTGATTCAGATAGAGCATGACATTTTAAGCAACTTTCTAATTTACTCCTATTATAAAATTTTCTTCATTCTCTTGGTAGTTTAGATGCCGGCAGTTAAGCAGATGAAAACATGAAAAAAATCATATTTATGTAATGTTCATGTGTTATAATGTGTATTTACTGTGATTATTTCACACTCCAATGTTCTGCACATAGCAGAATATGTTCTATGTATTTATAAATAGATATTCCTGTATATATCTGTATATCTATACCTATATATAATCATATATATATAGGTATAGATTTACTGTTTATTGTATCAAAACACCATCAGATATACAGTATGTAGAGATATACATTTATGAATAAATAGAACATATTCTTCTATGTGAAGAACATTGGAATGTGAAATATTAATATTTTCATTTCAGGTTAGGGCACTTGAGATTTAGGCTTTGTGAGCAAGTAGGGTGTTAGGATTTTTTTCACTTTTTTTGCTCCATTGTTTTCAAGGGAAAAATACGGTATTGAGCATGCAATATTCTAAGTTCGGCTTTTTGTGCAAATCGAGTTAGTGTGCGAGCAAAAACTGCTTACTTTCAACTTGCAATATGAGCACTACCCGACATGCACAAAAAGCTTACTTCTAGCGGAGGTAGTGCTCAAACGGGAGTGTTAAAGGGACAGTCTAGGCCAAAATAAACTTTCATGATTCAGATAGAGCATGTAATTTTAAACAATTTTTCTCCAACATAGGTGTGTCCGGTCCACGGCGTCATCCTTACTTGTGGGATATTCTCTTCCCCAACAGGAAATGGCAAAGAGCCCAGCAAAGCTGGTCACATGATCCCTCCTAGGCTCCGCCTACCCCAGTCATTCTCTTTGCCGTTGTACAGGCAACATCTCCACGGAGATGGCTTAGAGTTTTTTAGTGTTTAACTGTAGTTTTTATTATTCAATCAAGAGTTTGTTATTTTAAAATAGTGCTGGTATGTACTATTTACTCAGAAACAGAAAAGAGATGAAGATTTCTGTTTGTATGAGGAAAATGATTTTAGCACCGTAACTAAAATCCATGGCTGTTCCACACAGGACTGTTGAGAGCAATTAACTTCAGTTGGGGGAACAGTGTGCAGTCTCTTACTGCTTGAGGTATGACACATTCTAACAAGACGATGTAATGCTGGAAGCTGTCATTTTCCCTATGGGATCCGGTAAGCCATGTTTATTAAGATAGTAAATAAGGGCTTCACAAGGGCTTATTAAGACTGTAGACTTTTTCTGGGCTAAATCGATTCATTATTAACACATATTTAGCCTTGAGGAATCATTTATTCTGGGTATTTTGATATGATTATATCGGCAGGCACTGTTTTAGACACCTTATTCTTTAGGGGCTTTCCCTAATCATAGTCAGAGCCTCATTTTCGCGCCGGTATGGCGCACTTGTTTTTGAGGACAGCATGGCATGCAGCTGCATGTGTGTGGAGCTCTGATACATAGAAAAGTCTTTCTGAAGGCATCATTTGGTATCGTATTCCCCTTTGGGCTTGGTTGGGTCTCAGCAAAGCAGATTCCAGGGACTGTAAAGGGGTTAAATATAAAAACGGCTCCGGTTCCGTTATTTTAAGGGTTAAAGCTTCCAAATTTGGTGTGCAATACTTTTAAAGCTTTAAGACACTGTGGTGAAATTTTGGTGAATTTTGAACAATTCCTTCATACTTTTTCGCAATTGCAGTAATAAAGTGTGTTTAGTTTAAAATTTAAAGTGACAGTAACGGTTTTATTTTAAAACGTTTTTTGTGCTTTGTTATCAAGTTTATGCCTGTTTAACATGTCTGAACTACCAGATAGATTGTGTTCTGACTGTGGGGAAACCAAGGTTCCTTCTCATTTAACTATATGTATTTTATGTCATAAAAAATTTTAGTAAAAATGATGCCCAAGATGATTCCTCAAGTGAGGGGAGTAAGCATGGTACTGCATCATCCCCTCCTTCGTCTACACCAGTCTTGTCCATACAGGAGGCCCCTAGTACATCTAGTGCGCCAATACTCCTTACTATGCAACATTTAACGGCTGTAATGGATAATTCTATCAAAAACATTTTAGCCAATATGCCCACTTATCAGCGAAAGCGCGACTGCTCTGTTTTAGAAAATTCTGTAGAGCATGAGAACGCTGATGATATGGTTTCTGAAGGGCCCCTACACCAGTCTGAGGGGGCCAGGGAGGTTTTGTCTGAGGGAGAAATTTCAGATTCAGGAAACATTTCTCAACAAGCTGAACCTGATGTGATTACTTTTAAATTTAAGTTGGAACATCTCCGCGCTCTGCTTAAGGAGGTGTTATCCAATTTGGATGATTGTGATTATCTGGTCATTCCAGAACCACTATGTAAAATGGAAAAGTTCTTAGAGGCCCCGGGGCCCCCCGAAGCTTTTCCTATATCCAAGCGGGTGGCGTACATTGTTAGTAAAGAATGGGACTGGCCCGGTATACCTTTAGTACCTCCCCCCATATTTATAAAATTGTTTTCCTTTAGTCGACCCCAGAAAGGACTGATGGCAGACAGTCCCCAAGGTCGAGGGGGCGGTTTCTACTCTACACAAGCGCGCCACTATACCCATAGAAGATAGTTGTGCTTTCCAAGATCCTATGGATAAAAAATTAGAAGGTCTGCTAAAGATGTTTGTTCAGCAAGGTTCCCTTCTACAACCAATTGCATGCATTGTCCCTGTCACTGCAGCCGCGTGTTTCTAGTTTGATGAGCTAGGAAAGGCGATTATTAGTAATTCTTCTTCTTATGAGGAGATTATGGACAGAATTCGTGCTCTTAAATTGGCTAATTCTTTCACCCTAGACGCCACCTTGCAATTGGCTAGGTTAGCGGCGAAAAAATTCTGGGTTTGCTATTGTGGCGCAGAGCGCTTTGGTTAAAATCTTGGGCAGCGGATGCGTCTTCCAAGAACAAATTGCTTGACATTCCTTTCAAGGGGAAAACACTCTTTGGCCCTGACTTGAAAGAGATTATCTCTGATATCACTGGGGGCAAGGGCCACGCCCTTCCTCAGGATAGGTCTTTTCAAGACCAAAAATAAACCTAAGTTTCGATCAGCCCCAAGGGCTACGTCCTCTAAGCAGGAAGGTAATACTTCTCAAGCCAATCCAGCCTGGAGACCTATGCAAGGCTGGAACAAAGGAAAGCAGGCCAGGAAACCTGCCACTGCTACCAAGACAGCATGAAATGCGGGCCCCCGATCCGGGACCGGATCTGGTGGGGGGCAGACTCTCTCTCTTCGCTCAGGCTTGGGCAAGAGATGTTCTGGATCCTTGGGCGCCAGAAATAGTCTCCCAAGGTTATTCTCTGGAGTTCAAGGGGCTTCCTCCAAGGGGGAGGTTCCACAGGTCTCAGTTGTCTTCAGACCACATAAGAAGACAGGCATTCTTACATTGGGTAGAAGACCTGCTAAAAATGGGAGTGATTCATCCTGTTCCATTAGGAGAACAAGGGATGGGGTTCTACTCCAATCTGTTCATAGTTCCCAAAAAAGAGGGAACGTTCAGACCAATCTTAGATCTCAAGATCTTGAACAAGTTTCTCAAGGTTCCATCGTTCAAGATGGAAACCATTCGAACACTTCTTCCTTCCATCCAGGAAGGTCAATTCATGACCAAGGTGGATTTCAAGGATGCGTATCTTCATATTCCTATCCACAAGGAACATCATCGGTTCCTAAGGTTTGCATTCCTGGACAAGCATTTCCAGTTCGTGGCATTTTCTTTCGGATTAGCCACTGCTCCTAGGATTTTCTCATAGGTACTAGGGTCCCTTCTGGCGGTGCTAAGACCAAGGGGCATTGCTGTAGTACCTTACTTGGACGACATTCTGATTCGAGCGTCGTCCCTTCCTCAAGTAAAGGCTCACACGGACATTGTCCTGGCCTTTCTCAGATCTCACGGATGGAAAGTGAACGTGGAAAAGAGTTCTCTATCTCCGTCAACGAGGGTTCCCTTCTTGGGAACTATAATACACTCCTTAGAAATGAGGATTTTTCTGACAGAAGCCAGAAAAACAAAACTTCTAGACTCTTGTCGGATACTTCATTCCGTTCCTCTTCCTTCCATAGCGCAGTGCATGGAAGTGATAGGTTTGATGGTAGCGGCAATGGACATAGTTCCTTTTGTGCGCATTCATCTAAGACCATTACAACTGTTCATGCTCAGTCAGTGGAATGGGGACTATTCAGACTTGTCTCCGAAGATACAAGTAAATCAGAGGACCAGAGACTCATTCCGTTGGTGGCTGTCCCTGGACAACCTGTCACAAGGGATGACCTTCCGCAGACCAGAGTGGGTCATTGTCACGACCGACGCCAGTCTGATGGGCTGGGGCGCGGTCTGGGGATCCCTGAAAGCTCAGGGTCTTTGGTCTCGGGTAGAATCTCTTCTACCGATAAATATTCTGGAACTGAGAGCGATATTCAATGCTCTCAAAGCTTGGCCTCAGCTAGCGAGGGCCAAGTTCATACATCAACCATCAGGGGGAACAAGGAGTTCCCTAGCGATGGAAGAAGTGACCAAAATCATTCTATGGGCGGAGTCTCACTCCTGCCACCTGTCTGCTATCCACATCCCAGGAGTGGAAAATTGGGAAGCGGATTTTCTGAGTCGTCAGACATTGCATCCGGGGGAGTGGGAACTCCATCCGGAAATCTTTGCCCAAGTCACTCAACCGTGGGGCATTCCAGACATGGATCTGATGGCCTCTCGTCAGAACTTCAGAGTTCCTTACTACGGGTACAGATCCAGGGATCCCAAGGCGGCTCTAGTGGATGCACTAGTAGCACCTTGGACCTTCAAACTAGCTTATGTGTTCCCGCCGTTTCCTCTCATCCCCAGGCTGGTAGCCAGGATCAATCAGGAGAGGGCGTCGGTGATTTTGATAGCTCCTGCGTGGCCACGCAGGACTTGGTATGCAGATCTGGTGAATATGTCATCGGCTCCACCATGGAAGCTACCTTTGAGAGACCTTCTTGTTCTAGGTCCGTTCGACCCACTCCAGCTGACTGCTTGGAGATTGAACGCTTGATATTATCAAAGCGAGGGTTCTCAGATTCTGTTATTAATACTCTTGTTCAGGCCTGAAAGCCTGTAACCAGAAAAATTACCACATAATTTGGTATATCTGTTGGTGTGAATCTGCAGGATTCCCTTGGGACAAGGTTAAGATTCCTAAGAGTCTATCCTTCCTTCGAGAAGGATTGGAAAAAGGATTATCTGCAAGTTCCTTGATGGGACAGATTTCTGCCTTGTCTGTGTTACTTCACAAAAAGCTGGCAGCTGTGCCAGATGTTCTAGCCTTTGTTCAGGCTCTGGTTAGAATCAAGCCTGTTTACAAAATTTTGACTCCTCCTTGGAGTCTCAACCTAGTTCTTTCAGTTCTTCAGGGGGTTCCGTTTGAACCCTTACATTCCGTTGATATTAAGTTATTATCTTGGAAAGTTTTGTTTTTGGTTGCAATTTCTTCTGCTAGAAGAGTTTCAGAATTATCTGCTCTGCAGTGTTCTTCTCCTTATCTGGTGTTCCATGCAGATAAGGTGGTTTTGCGTACTAAACCTGGTTTTCTTCCAAAAGTTGTTTCTAACAAAAACATTAACCAGGAGATAGTTGTGCCTTCTTTGTGTCCTAATCCAGTTTCAAAGAAGGAACGTTTGTTGCACAACTTGGATGTAGTTCGTGCTCTCAAATTTTACTTAGCAGCTACTAAGGATTTCAGACAAACTTTGTCTTTGTTTGTTGTTTATTCTGGTAAACGGAGAGGTCAAAAAGCAACTTCTACCTCTCTCTCCTTCTGGATTAAAAGCATTATCCGATTGGCTTATGAGACTGCCGGACGGCAGCCTCCTGAAAGAATCACAGCTCACTCCACTAGGGCTGTGGCTTCCACATGGGCCTTCAAGAACGAGGCTTCTGTTGATCAGATATGTAAGGCAGCGACTTGGTCTTCACTGCACACTTTTTCTAAATTTTACAAATTTGATACTTTTGCTTCTTCTGAGGCTATTTTTGGGAGAAAGGTTTTGCAAGCCGTGGTGCCTTCCATTTAGGTGACCTGATTTGCTCCCTCCCTTCATCCGTGTCCTAAAGCTTTGGTATTGGTTCCCACAAGTAAGGATGACGCCGTGGACCGGACACACCTATGTTGGAGAAAACAGAATTTATGTTTACCTGATAAATTACTTTCTCCAACGGTGTGTCCGGTCCACGGCCCGCCCTGGTTTTTTTAATCAGGTCTGATAATTTATTTTCTTTAACTACAGTCACCACGGTAACATATGGTTTCTCCTATGCAAATATTCCTCCTTAACGTCGGTCGAATGACTGGGGTAGGCGGAGCCTAGGAGGGATCATGTGACCAGCTTTGCTGGGCTCTTTGCCATTTCCTGTTGGGGAAGAGAATATCCCACAAGTAAGGATGACGCCGTGGACCGGACACACCGTTGGAGAAAGTAATTTATCAGGTAAACATAAATTCTGTTTCCAATTTACTTTTATCTCCAATTTTGCTTTGTTCTCTTGGTATTCTTAGTTGAAAGCTTAACCTAGGAGGTTCTTATGCTAATTTCTTAGACCTTGAAGCCCACCTCTTTCAGATTGCATTTTAACAGTTTTTCACCAATAGAGGGTGTTAGTTCACCTATTTCATATAGATAACACTGTGCTCGTGCACGTGAAGTAATCTGGGAGCAGGCACTGATTGGCTAGACTGCAAGTCTGTCAAAAGAACTGAAAAAAGGGGCAGTTCGCAGAGGCTTAGATACAAGATAATCACAGTGGTTAAAAGTATATTATTATAACTGTGTTGGTTATGCAAAACTGGGAAATGGGTAATAAAGGGATTATCTATCTTTTAAAACAATAAAAATTCTGGTGTAGACTGTCCCTTTAAATACAGCTTGTAATCTGGCCCACAGTGTTTTATAAATATGCATTTAGTTAAAGCAATATAATTGAAGT
The DNA here is from genome assembly GCF_027579735.1 of Bombina bombina. NCBI lineage: Eukaryota > Metazoa > Chordata > Amphibia > Anura > Bombinatoridae > Bombina > Bombina bombina. The sequence goes on along the minus strand of NC_069502.1, from coordinate 1,106,577,472 downwards.
AGTTATCTATTTTACTTAAAAAGCTACAAAGTTAATGTGTGTGTGCTTGTGTGTATGGTGTATATTATGTGTGAAATATGTTTGATATATCCACTGGTAGAATGTAAAAATAGAGAATACATATATCTACTGGTAGAATATAAAAATAGAGAATACATATATCCACTGGTAGAATGTAAAAATAGAGAATATATATATTCAACGGTAGAATATAAAAATAGAGATTACATATATCTACTGGTAGACTATAAAAATAGAGCATACATATATCTAGTGGTAAAATTTAAAAATAGAGAATACATATATCCACCAGTAGAATATAAAAATAGAGATTGCATATATCTACTGGTAGAATATAAAAATAGAGAATACATATATCCACTGGTAGAAAATAAAAATAGAGATTGCATATATCTACTGGTAGACTATAAAAATAGAGCATACATATATCTAGTGGTAAAATTTAAAAATAGAGAATACATATATCCACCAGTAGAATATAAAAATAGAGATTGCATATATCTACTGGTAGAATATAAAAATAGAGAATACATATATCCACCAGTAGAATATAAAAATAGAGATTGCATATATCCACCAGTAGAATATAAAAATAGAGATTGCATATATCCACCAGTAGAATATAAAAATAGAGATTGCATATATCCACCAGTAGAATATAAAAATAGAGATTGCATATATCCACCAGTAGAATATAAAAATAGAGATTACATATATCCACCAGTAGAATATAAAAATAGAGATTGCATATATCCACCAGTAGAATATAAAAATAGAGAATACAAATATCTACTGGTAGAATATAAAAATAGAGAATACATATATCCACCAGTAGAATATAAAAATAGAGATTGCATATATCCACCAGTAGAATATAAAAATAGAGATTGCATATATCCACCAGTAGAATATAAAAATAGAGATTGCATATATCTACTGGTAGAATATAAAAATAGAGATTGCATATATCCACCAGTAGAATATAAAAATATAGATTGCATATATCCACCAGTAGAATATAAAAATAGAGATTACATATATCCACCAGTAGAATATAAAAATAGAGATTACATATATCCACCGGTAGAATATAAAAATAGAGATTACATATATCCACCAGTAGAATATAAAAATAGAGATTACATATATCCACCAGTAGAATATAAAAATAGAGAATACAAATATCCACTGGTTAAAACGAAAGATTATATATATTTATACAAATTGTACTTTTTAAGTTGTTATTACTAAATTAAATAGTGCAGTTTGTAGCATATTTAGACATATTTAGACAGAACAGTCTTTAGCGACTTGTTTTTCTGTGTGTTTTATTATAGTATTCATAGGTATTTAATACACGTAAGTCATCAGTGCCTCAGTACATTGAGAGACTCGTTATAGAAAAGTTAATGCTCTGGTTTTAGATTACTTTGTTCTTTTTCTAAAGAGCATTAAAAACAGAATATGTGTTCTACTAGACTAAATAATTATTGAAATATATAGACATAGCCTCATACCCTGTAATTAATTTGTTTGACTCAGTGTGACATATGTTTGGGACAGGTGTTAAAGGCTATAATTCCTAGCCACTACAAAACAAATTACTATTTTCTACTGCAATTAAACAGAAGACTATTAAAGTAATTTATCTTAGTTAAAACAAAGGGGAAATACTCAATAGTGTGAACTGATATATATATATATATATATATATATATATATACACAGTATATATCAATACTGTATATATACATTCTTAGTGCTAGTGGAATTAATTATTATCACATGAAAACTGTAAATTGCCTGTTTCTTATAACTGCTTACAACTATAATAGGTACATCTGGAAATCATTTCAAAGGTATAGACGCACTAGCCACAGAAGAAAAGTTAATAGTCCACTCAGTGTTAAAGTTATGGAGCATTTCCAGTTTTTTTTAATTCTGTCCACTGCAAGTTCTTACATATCCAGGACTAGTTAAATAAATATGGGTATATATATATATATATATATATATGCACAAAAATTAAATTAAATATATATATGTTACAGCTGTGTTCTGTTTATATATTATGTTATTGTATATACCTATGCTGTCAAAGATATCCATACGGTTTGAATTTACTTTCTGCATTGTCCCACTTTTGTTTGTTACTTTTGTCTCACTTTGTGATTTATGACTTGCGAGCAGAAAGGTGAGGATATAAATATATGAAAAATTAGGCAGTTTTTGCTACTTTCTATAGCTTTGAGGCGTGGATGGTTTGACAAGCCAAGGTTATTTCTTTTTTAATATGTTTGTTGGGAAGTTATTTTTCTTTCATATGTCACTTTCATTGTGTAGACCTGTGTTCTCTGCAAGAGTTTTTATTGTTTGACATATTTCACATTCTATTTCATGTGCCCTATCTGTTAAACAAGCACCATTGTGATATTTAGATGAGGCTCAGATTACCTGGATTCTAAGAATATGTAAATGTGCTACATGATGTGGCCAGCGTTAGTAGCTTGGCTTTGTAGAAATATGAAACCTGAAACTTTTTTTTTCTTGATTCAGATGGAGAATACAATTTTAAACAATTTTCCAATTTATTATCCAATTTTCTTTGTTCTGTTGGTATTCTTTGCCGAAAACACACCTATGTAGGCTTAGGAGCTGTGAGTTAGCTGCTGATTGGTTGCTGCACATATATATGTCTTATCATTTCCTTACTGATGTGTTCAGCTAGCTCCCAGCAGTGCATTGCTGCTCCTTCGTTTATGGATGCCAATATAATTAAAGGGACATAATACTCATATTCTTAATCACTTAAAAGAGATGCAGCATAACTGTAAAAAGCTGTCAAGAAAATATAATCTGAGCATCTCTATGTAGAAAATGAAGATATTTTACCTCAAAATTTCTTCATTTTACCAGAGTAAGTGCTGTGTAAACAGTTATACTTCAGCTGCTGTAAAGTTGCAAGTTGAAAAAATAAAATAAAAAAATAATAGCCAATCAGCTTTAGCAGTGCTGAGGTAATGCTTTTGCCTTTGCTGTGATCTCATGAGATTTCACTGAAATCTCATGAGATGTCATAGAACTTAAACTAAATAGGAAAATAACATGACTGTGCCTGCACATGACAGATGCACACTCCCTAGCTTGTCCTGGGACAAGCATCCTGACAGGCTGCTTAAAGTCTCTTTTTACAGTAGGATGAGAAATGTGAGGTAAAATATCTTCCTTTTTTACATAGAGATGTTCAGGTGATATTTTGTAGTCCGCTTTTTACAGCTATGCTGCATCACTTTTATGTTCTTCAGCATTTGTGCCACTACACTCCATTGTAACAATTAAATAAATTAAATCTCTTATCATGTTAATTATTCCTTTAATCTACAGATACAATTATTGTTAAATTTAATACCGAGAGAATTGGAGTAAGTTTATTCCTTTAAATATAATAAAGAAAATCAAGGTTATGCAGAAGTAAAGTATTTCTTTATTGCCTTTCATATCAAAGATAAAAAATGACCTTCTTTTCATAATATCATTACTATGTATTCAGAGGATATAGTTCCAGAAGACTGATGGTTAATTGTGTGTGTTTGACAGTTTTATGATCTATTTGCTGAAAGATGAAAGTGTCACCATTGTAGTATTTTTGACAATTTGTTAACATAACGTTAGTTATGTTCAATAGAAAATCGGGTGGGCTGCTTTACCTTAAAATGCCCGGGCCCATTTTTGGTCCCATTCCGGCCCTGGAGCACATAGACTGCTCTGCACAAGTAATGCATTGTTGGTCTGGAGCTCACTTCAACTAAGTGTTTAACCATGTGCAGACAATTGTGCAACAATAAAATGATCTAGCAAATTAGGGCATATTCTTATTTCTTGTAGAGGTTTCCATTCATGAGGAATTTATTTCAAGCTAATTAATAATTTGGGAACCAAAGTACTAAACCCCAGATGCTTCTGTATTAAATGTTACAGTGCTAGCTTTTATAGATCTGGTTAGATAATAGGAAAGAGAAACTGAGTGAAAAGTGGTTTCACTTCAGTATAAAATGAGAGAATTACATGTTCACCTTTTTGCGCAGACAGCAGTCTGGGCAATGAAACGCTATTTTACTACAGAAAGAGGAGTAGGGCAGAAAGTGAAGAGAAAAACTGAAAGAAGGAAGCAGAGAAATGTGGGGCAGAAAAGGATAGAGAAACGGAAGGAGAGAGGAGTTCACATATATGGGAAGAGAGAGGGGGAGAATAAGGAGGAAGTAGAGAGGAACCAGCGGATGGTGAGGGGGGGAGGGGGAGAGACAGAAGTAGAAATAAAAGGGACAGAAGGAGGGGAAGAAGGGCGGTAGAAGGAAGTAGAGATGAGTATTAGTAAATACTATTTAAGAACAGTGTGCTGTGGTATTGTCTAAAGCATTGTTTTTCAACCAGTGTGCCGTGGCACACTAGTGTGCCATGAGAGATCCTCAGGTGTGCCGCGGCAGACTGACAACAGTGCGGGGGTGTCCCTCTTTCAAATTTTGAAATATTGGTAGGTATGTGACAGGCTCATCAGGCATCATTTACAACCATGACATTGACATTCATTCAACAGACAATCATTATGACACTATATATATATCCTGTATTAGGCTACAATGTGTGATTTTGTAAAATTTTGGGATGGTGGTGTGCCACAGGATTTTGTAATGTAAACAAGTGTGCCACGGCAAAAAAAAGGTTGCAAATCACTGGTCTAAAGGGACAAGAGGCAGCCGCGGTACATACTGATAGTATTAGCCACAGACGATTAATATGAGATAACTTACATCAGCGCAGATACATATTTCTCTTGGCTACAGTTGGGTATGACTAAGGGTATAAAAACAAATGCTCACATTTCTTTTTAGGGGTTAATCTCTTGCACTACAACCACTGGCAGCTGACCCCTAAACCACACTGAGTGCAATCAGCAATAGAAACTAGCTGGTGTTTTCTCTCACACCAGTTGCAAATACTAGAAACATAAAATGAATGATTAGTTACACCTATGGACTAATAAATGATAAGCTCATGTATTAATACAATCCCCTTAACTTGTTTTAATGGTTAATAATTTGCACAGTGACTTGACTTGGAACGCATGCTTACATTTCACGTTACATTTAACGTCACACATGGGAATCTTCCGTTTGGACACAATATTCCCACTTCCCTCCAGATTGTAAAAGTGCTTTTGACGTTATTTCCCCCCCCCAGCTTTCTCTTTTGAATTCGGGAGATAATGAAATATACACATTTTTTTAAATGAACTATTATTAAAGAATTACCTAATGACAAAAGAAAATTTCAGTGTGCTGATTATGGGGGTTGATCATAATTTTTTTTAAATCAGATGATTTATCTAACATTTTCAGAAACTTTAGTAGTAAATTTTGTAGAAAAATAATTTTAGAAACATTTCTAAAGGTTTGTGATTGACCCCTGTAGCCACTAATAAGCAAGCGCTACCCAGGTTTCTGAACCAAATATGGGTCGGTTTACATTCCTGCTTTTTCAAATAAAGATTCCAAGAGAAAAAAGAAAAAATGATAATAGGAGTAAATTAGAAAGTTGCTTAAAATTGCATGCTCTATCTGAATCATGAAATAAAAAAAATTGGTTTCATATCCCTTTAATACTTAGCAAATATTATAACCTTTTCTGTTATTTATAAATATAACTTAGCTATCCAAAGCACATATTAATTGTAGAATTTAACATTAATTTATTTAATTATAATAAATTGTGCAACAGACGTCTGTAAACTCAGCTGGTTGTTGTGCCCATTAAACAGGTCCTGGGGAGAGTAATGCAAAAGAAAGACCAACAATTATGCATATTATGTTTATATTTTGCCATGAAAAGTGTTAAAGGTACAATGTACCCATGCAAAGAGTTTATTGTAATATGAGCACCCTTTTAAATGGAATGGGCTCCTCCTGGGAGGATGATTTTTACTATTGCTTGTGGTTTACACATCAATTCCATAGAGAATACTGCAGTATTTATATTTTGAGCAAAGATGGTGGTATCAAAATGCAAAAACAACAGCTATTTCAAATTACAAAATAAAGGTAAAGGAGCTATTTCTAAATAATTTACTCCAGCAGGTAAAATGGATGATTAAGAGCACATTAAAGATGAGAACATCTTACAGTATCATGTCCCTTTATACACTGATTTTTAACTGTCATTTTGTTAACAAACTTTGTATTGTTCTGCAGCCCGAGGGCAACCCCTTCAAAAAGGCATTTTCAATTTTTTACCTTATCTGCTGTGCTGCAGCCAGAGACTGATATACAATACATCGTCAAAAGTATGTGGACACCCCTACTAATTATTGATTTCAGGTGTTTTTTAGCCACACCTATTTCTGAAAGGTGTAAAAAATCCAGCACATAGCCATGACATCTCCATAGACAAACATTGGCTTTGCAATGAGTCATACTGAAGAGCTTGGTGATTTTAAACATGGCACTGTCATAAAATGACACCTTTTCCATAAGTCAGTTTATGAAATTTATTCCATACTAAATCTGCCCCATCACCTGACCTTCATGAAATAGGTTTCCATGATTAAGCAGCTGTACATATGCCTAATGTCAACAAGCACAATGCCAAACGTCGGCTGGAGTGGTGTAAAGCACTATACCACTGGACAAATCATGCTTCCATATCCGGCAGTCTGGCATGGAATTGGTTTGGGTTTGGCTCCTTAGTTCCAGTGAAGGGTCATCTTAATGTTTCAGGATACAATGACATTTTAGACAACTTTGTTGCAGTAGTTTGGGGAAGGCCCTTTTCTGTTCCTGCATGACTGTGCCCTTTGCATGAGTTTGGTGTGTAGGAACTCAAATAGCCTGCACAGAGCCCTGATCTTAACCCCATTGAATGCCTTTGGGAGGAATTGGAATGCTGATTGTGAACCAGACCTTCTTGTCCAACACTAGTGCCTGACCTCTTTTGGCTGAATAACCACAGAGGCCAACTCCTTATTAATGTCCATAGGTTTTGAATAGGATGTCCATCAAACTCATATGGGTGTGATGGTTAAGTGTCCATACACGTTTGGCATATAGTGTAAATGAGCACTCTTGCAGGGGCATAGTGGAAATTACACTATTTCAGTTTTAAAAAAAATAATGGAAGTACACTGCAAAGTTGTGTACTAGATTACAAGTGAAGCGCTAATTTAACGTGCGCCCATAAAGGGGCAAATTGGCTAGACCTCTGCTTAATTAAAAAAAGTCCCCAAATTGCCCCCAAAATAAAGTATACAGTTCCTTTATTAAAAAAATTAAAAATATGACTTTTTTTTGGCGCAAAGCAGTTTTTAGAGGTTAAAGTCTGCGGATATGGGGTGTTAGAAAAAAAGTGCCTTTACATTGAAGTCTATGGCCTAAATTTAGAGTTGGGCGGTAACCGTCAAAACCAGCGTTAGAGGCTCCTAACGCTGGTTTTGGGCTACCGCCGGTATTTAGAGTCAGTCATTAAAGGGTCTAACGCTCACTTTCCAGCCAATCTTTCTAACGCCGGTATTTAGAGTCGTGGCTGAAGTGAGCGTTAGAAATCTGACGACAAAACTCCAGCCGCAGAAAAAAGTCAGTAGTTAAGAGCTTTCTGGGCTAACGCCGGTTTATAAAGCTCTTAACTACTGTGCTCTAAAGTACACTAATACCCATAAACTACCTATGTACCCCTAAACCGAGGTCCCCCCACATCGCCGACACTCGATTAAATTTTTTTAACCCCTAATCTGCCGACCGCCACCTACGTTATACTTATGTACCCCTAATCTGCTGCCCCTAACACCGCCGACCCCTATATTATATTTATTAACCCCTAACCTGCCCCCCACAACGTCGTCGCCAGCTACCTACAATAATTAACCCCTAATCTGCCGACCGCAAAGCGCCGCCACCTACGTTATCCTTATGTACCCCTAATCTGCTGCCCCTAACACCGCCGACCCCTATATTATATTTATTAACCCCGAATCTGCCCCCCTCAACGTCGCCTCCACTTGCCTACACTTATTAACCCCTAATCTGCCGAGCGGACCGCACCGCTACTATAATAAAGTTATTAACCCCTAATCCGCCTCACTCCCGCCTCAATAACCCTATAATAAATAGTATTAACCCCTAATCTGCCCTCCCTAACATCGCCGACACCTAACTTCAATTATTAACCCCTAATCTGCCGACCGAATCTCGCCGCTACTGTAATAAATGGATTAACCCCTAAAGCTAAGTCTAACCCTAACACTAACACCCCCCTAAGTTAAATATAATTTAAATCTAACGAAATAAATTAACTATTATTAAATAAATTTTTGCTATTTAAAGCTAAATACTTCCCTGTAAAATAAACCCTAATATAGCTACAATATAAATTATAATTATATTATAGCTATTTTAGGATTTATATTTATTTTACAGGTAATTTTGTATTTATTTTAACCAGGTACAATAGCTATTAAATAGTTAAGAACTATTTAATAGCTAAAATAGTTAAAATAATTACAAAATTACCTGTAAAATAAATCCTAACCTAAGTTACAATTAAACCTAACACTACACGATCAATAAATTAATTAAATAAAATACCTACAATTATCTACAATTAAACCTAACACTACACTATCAATAAATTAATTAAATACAATATCTACAAATAAATACAATGAAATAAACTAACTAAAGTACAAAAAATAAAATAGAACTAAGTTACAAAAAATAAAAAAAATATTTACAAACATTAGAAAAATATTACAACAATTTTAAACTAATTACACCTACTCTAAGCCCCCTAATAAAATAACAAAGCCCCCCAAAATAAAAAAATGCCCTACCCTATTCTAAATTAAAAAAGTTCAAAGCTCTTTTACCTTACCAGCCCTGAACAGGGCCCTTTGCGGGGCATGCCCCAAAGAATTCAGCTCTTTTGCCTGTAAAAAAAACACATACAATACCCCCCCCCAACATTACAACCCACCACCCACATACACCTAATCTAACCCAAACCACCCTTAAATAAACCTAACACTAAGCCCCTGAAGATCTTCCTACCTTATCTTCACCATACCAGGTTCACCGATCCGTCCTCAGAAATCTTGATCCAAGCCTCGGAAGTGTTGATCCAAGCCCAAGCGGGGGGCTGAAGAGTGACGTCCATCCTCGGGCTGAAGTCTGGATCCAAGCGGCGGCTGAAGAACTCCATCATCGGGCTGAAGTCAGAAGTCCATCATCGGGATGAAGTCTTCTATCAAGCCGCATCTTCAATCTTCTTTCTTCTGGAGCGGAGCCATCTTCTTTCCAACCGACGCGGATCCAACCTCTTCAACCGACGCCTACTCGCCGAATGACGGTTCCTTTAAATGATGTCATCCAAGATGGCGTCCCTCGAATTCCGATTGGCTGATAGGATTCTATCAGCCAATCGGAATTAAGGTAGGAATATTCTGATTGGCTGATGGAATCAGCCAATCAGAATCAAGTTCAATCCGATTGGCTGATCCAATCAGCCAATCAGATTGAGCTCGCATTCTATTGGCTGTTCCGATCAGCCAATAGAATGCGAGCTCAATCTGATTGGCTGATTGGATCAGCCAATCGGATTGAACTTGATTCTGATTGGCTGATTCCATCAGCCAATCAGAATTTTCCTACCTTAATTCCGATTGGCTGATAGAATCCTATCAGCCAATCGGAATTCGAGGGACGCCATCTTGGATGACGTCATTTAAAGGAACCGTCATTCGGCGAGTAGGCGTCGGTTGAAGAGGTTGGATCCGCGTCGGTTGGAAAGAAGATGGCTCCGCTCCGCTCCAGAAGAAAGAAGATTGAAGATGCGGCTTGATAGAAGACTTCATCCCGATGATGGACTTCCGACTTCAGCCCGATGATGGAGTTCTTCAGCCGCCGCTTGGATCCAGACTTCAGCCTGAGGATGGACGTCACTCTTCAGCCCCCCGCTTGGGCTTGGATCAACACATCCGAGGCTTGGATCAAGACTTCCGAGGACGGATCGGTGAACCTGGTATGGTGAAGATAAGGTAGGAAGATCTTCAGGGGCTTAGTGTTAGGTTTATTTAAGGGGGGTTTGGGTTAGATTAGGGGTATGTGGGTGGTGGGTTGTAATGTTGGGGAGGGGGGTATTGTATGTGTTTTTTTTACAGGCAAAAGAGCTGAATTCTTTGGGGCATGCCCCGCAAAGGGCCCTGTTCAGGGCTGGTAAGGTAAAAGAGCTTTGAACTTTTTTAATTTAGAATAGGGTAGGGCATTTTTTTATTTTGGGGGGCTTTGTTATTTTATTTGGGGGCTTAGAGTAGGTGTAATTAGTTTAAAATTGTTGTAATATTTCTCTTGTTAAAGTGAAGGTCAATTTTCATCAATGAGTGCCCGGTTTTTAAAAATACTTTTTAAAACAGGGGCACTTTCATTGATGAAAATTAACATTGCACTGGATTTTAAGAAATACTTACCTTTTTCTCCTGCAAAACCGGATCGCCGATCTCAGCCTCAGTTCCTCTGTAGTGACGTCAGAAATGACAAAAACCGGCTTCCTCCAATCATGGATTGCACCCCAGAGCGTCCAGCTCGTGATGCCTGGCTGTGATTGGAGGAAGCCAGTTTCGTCATTGCTGTTGTCTACAGCAGGAAGAAGAAGGAGGGAGATCGTCGATCCGGCTTTGCAGAAGTAAAAGGTAAGTATTTCTTAAAATCCAGTGCAATGTTAATTTTCATCAATGAAAGTGCCCCTGATTTTAAAAGTATTTTTAAAAACCGGGCACTCATTGATGAAAATTGACCTTCACTTTAAGTGTATCCAGTCCACGGATCATCCATTACTTATGGGATATTCTCCTTCCCAACAGAAAGTTGCAAGAGGATCACCCACAGCAGAGCTGCTATATAGCTCCTCCCCTCACTGCCATATCCAGTCATTCTCTTGCAACCCTCAACAAAGATGGAGGTCGTAAGAGGAGAGTGGTGTTTTATACTTAGTTTATTTCTTCAATCAAAAGTTTGTTATTTTTAAATGGTACCGGAGTGTGCTGTTTATCTCAGGCAGTATTTAGAAGAAGAATCTGCCTGCATTTTCTATGATCTTAGCAGAAGTAACTAAGATCCATGGCTGTTCTCACATATTCTGAGGAGTGAGGTAACTTCAGAGAGGGAATGGCGTGCAGGTTTTCCTGCAATAAGGTATGTGCAGTTAATATTTTTCTAGGGATGGAATTTGCTAGAAAATGCTGCTTATACCGGATTAATGTAAGTAAAGCCTTAAATGCAGTGATAGCTACTGGTATCAGGCTTATTAATAGAGATACATACTCTTATAAAAATGTAATATAAAACGTTTGCTGGCATATTAATCGTTTTTTTATATATGTTTGGTGACAAAACTTATTGGGGCCTAGTTTTTTTCCACATGGCTGGTTTGATTTCTGCCTAGAGACAGTTTCCTGAAGCTTTCCACTGTTGCAATATGAGTGGGAAGGGCCTATTTTAGTGCTTTTCTGTGCAGATAAAAATACTGACAGAGACATTCAGCTTCCCTCTGCATGATACAGGACATCTCTGAAGGGCTCAAAAGGCTTCAAAGTCGTGTTTGAGGAGGGTAACAATCACAGTAGACTGTGGCAGTTGTTGTGACTGTGTTTAAAAAACGTTTTTGTCATTGATTATTCTGTTTTTGTTATTAAGGGGTTAATCATCCATTTGCAAGTGGGTGCAATGCTCTGCTGACTTGTTACATACACTGTAAAAATTTTGTTAGTGTAACTGCCTTTTTTCACTGTTATTTCAAATGTTGTCAAAATTTGTTTCTCTTAAAGGCACAGTAACGTTTTTTATATTGCTTGTTAACTTGCTTTAAAGTGTTTTCCAAGTTTGCTAGTCTCATTGCTAGTCTGTACAAACATGTCTGAAGCAGAGGATACTTGTTCATTATGTTTAAAAGCCATGGTGGAGCCCCATAGGAGAATGTGTACTAAATGTATTGATTTCACCTTAAACAGTAAAGATCAGTCTTTATCTATAAAAGAATTGTCACCAGAGGGGTCTGTCGAGGGGGAAGTTATGCCGACTAACTCTCCCCACGTGTCGGACCCTTCGCCTCCCGCTCAAGGGACGCAAGCTAATATGGCGCCAAGTACATCAGGGACGCCCATAGCGATTACTTTGCAGGACATGGCTGCAATCATGAATAATACCCTGTCAGAGGTATTATCCAGATTGCCTGAATTGAGAGGCAAGCGCGATAGCTCTGGGGTTAGATGAGATACAGAGCGCGTAGATGCTGTAAGAGCCATGTCTGATACTGCGTCACAATATGCAGAACCTGAGGACGGAGAGCTTCAGTCTGTGGGTGACATCTGTGACTCGGGGAGACCTGATTCAGAGATTTCTAATTTTACATTTAAGCTTGAGAACCTCCGTGTATTGCTTGGGGAGGTATTAGCTGCTCTGAATGACTGTGACACAATTGCAGTGCCAGAGAAATTGTGTAGGCTGGATAAATACTATGCAGTGCCGGTGAGTACTGATGTTTTTCCAATACCTAAAAGGCTTACAGAAATTATTAGTAAGGAGTGGGATAGGCCCGGTGTGCCCTTTTCCCCACCTCCTATAGTTAGAAAAATGTTTCCAATAGATGCCACTACACGGGACTTATGGCAGACTGTCCCTAAGGTGGAGGGAGCAGTTTCTACTTTAGCAAAGCGTACCACTATCCCGGTTGAGGACAGTTGTGCTTTTTCAGATCCAATGGATAAAAAATTAGAGGGTTACCTTAAGAAAATGTTTATTCAACAAGGTTTTATTTTACAGCCCCTTGCATGCATTGCGCCTGTCACTGCTGCGGCGGCATTCTGGTTTGAGGCCCTGGAAGAGGCCATCCATACAGCTCCATTGACTGAAATTGTTGACAAGCTTAGAACTCTTAAGCTAGCTAACTCATTTGTTTCTGATGCCATTGTTCATTTGACTAAACTAACGGCTAAGAATTCCGGATTCGCCATCCAGGCGCGTAGGGCGCTATGGCTCAAATCCTGGTCAGCTGATGTGACTTCAAAGTCTAAATTTCTCAACATTCCTTTCAAGGGGCAGACCTTATTCGGGCCTAGTTTGAGGGAAATTATTGCTGACATTACTGGAGGTAAGGGTCATACCCTTCCTCAGGACAGGGCCAAATCAAAGGCCAAACAGTCTAATTTTCGTGCCTTTCGAAATTCCAAGGCAGGTGCAGCATCAACTTCCTCCGCTTCAAGACAAGAGGGAACTTTTGCTCAATCTAAGCAGGCCTGGAAACCTAACCAGTCCTGGAACAAAGGCAAGCAGGCCAGAAAGCCTCTAAGACAGCATGAAGGAAAGGCCCCCTATCCGGCGACGGATCTAGAAGGGGGCAGACTTTTTCTCTTCGCCCAGGTGTGGGCAAGAGATGTTCAGGATCCCTGGGCGTTGGAGATCATATCTCAGGGATATCTTCTGGACTTCAAAGCTTCCCCTCCACAAGGGAGATTTCATCTTTCAAGGTTATCTGCAAATCAGATAAAGAAAGAGGCATTCCTACGCTGTGTGCAAGACCTCCTAGTAATGGGAGTGATCCATCCAGTTCCGCGGACGGAACAAGGACAGGGTTTTTATTCAAATCTGTTTGTGGTTCCCAAAAAAGAGGGAACCTTCAGACCAATTTTGGATCTAAAGATCTTAAACAAATTCCTCAGAGTTCCATCTTTCAAAATGGAAACTATTCGGACCATCCTACCCATGATCCAAGAGGGTCAGTACATGACCACAGTGGACTTAAAGGATGCCTACCTTCACATACCGATTCACAAAGATCATCATTGGTTCCTAAGGTTTGCCTTTCTAGACAGGCATTACCAATTTGTAGCTCTTCCCTTCGGGTTGGCTACAGCCCCGAGAATCTTTACGAAGGTTCTGGGCTCACTTCTGGCGGTTCTAAGACCGCGAGGCATAGCGGTGGCTCCGTATCTAGACGACATCCTGATACAGGTGTCAAGCTTTCAAATTGCCAAGTCTCATACAGAGATAGTTCTGGCATTTCTGAGATCGCACGGGTGGAAAGTGAATGAGGAAAAGAGTTCTCTATCCCCACTCCTTCTTAGGGACTCTTATAGATTCTGTAGAGATGAAAATTTACCTGACGGAGTCCAGGTTATCAAAGCTTCTAAATGCTTGCCGTATTCTTCATTCCATTCCGCGCCCTTCGGTGGCTCAGTGTATGGAAGTGATCGGCTTAATGGTAGCGGCAATGGGCATAGTGCCATTTGCGCGCCTACATCTCAGACCGCTGCAATTATGCATGCTAAGTCAGTGGAATGGGGATTACACAGATTTGTCCCCTCTGCTAAATCTGGATCAAGAGACCAGAGATTCTCTTCTCTGGTGGTTGTCTCGGGTCCACCTGTCCGAGGGTATGACCTTTCGCAGGCCAGATTGGACAATTGTAACAACAGATGCCAGCCTTCTAGGTTGGGGTGCAGTCTGGAACTCCCTGAAGGCACAGGGATCGTGGACTCAGGAGGAGAAACTCCTTCCGATAAATATTCTGGAGTTAAGAGCAATATTCAATGCTCTTCTGGCTTGGCCTCAGTTAGCAACACTGAGGTTCATCAGATTTCAGTCGGACAATATCACGACTGTGGCTTACATCAACCATCAAGGGGGAATCAGGAGTTCCCTAGCGATGTTAGAAGTCTCAAAAATAATTCGCTGGGCAGAGACTCACTCTTGCCACCTGTCAGCAATCCATATCCCAGGCGTGAAGAACTGGGAGGCGGATTTTCTAAGTCGTCAGACTTTTCACCCGGGGGAGTGGGAACTCCATCCGGAGGTGTTTGCTCAGTTGATTCATCGTTGGGGCAAACCAGAGTTGGACATGGCGTCTCGCCAGAACGCCAAGCTTCCTTGTTACGGATCCAGGTCCAGGGACCCAGAAGCGACGCTGATAGATGCTCTAGCAGCGCCTTGGTTCTTCAACCTGGCTTATGTGTTTCCACCGTTTCCTCTGCTCCCTCGACTGATTGCCAAAATCAAACAGGAGAGAGCATCGGTGATTCTAATAGCGCCTGCGTGGCCACGCAGGACCTGGTATGCAGACCTAGTGGACATGTCATCCTTTCCACCATGGACTCTGCCTCTAAGACAGGACCTTCTAATACAAGGTCCTTTCAATCATCCAAATCTAATTTCTCTGAGACTGACTGCATGGAGATTGAACGCTTGATTCTATCAAAGCGTGGCTTCTCCGAGTCAGTCATTGATACCTTAATACAGGCACGAAAGCCTGTTACCAGGAAAATCTATCACAAGATATGGCGTACATATCTTTACTGGTGTGAATCCAAGAATTACTCATGGAGTAAGGTTAGGATTCCTAGGATATTGTCCTTTCTCCAAGAGGGTTTGGACAAAGGATTATCAGCTAGTTCCTTAAAGGGACAGATTTCTGCTCTGTCTATTCTTTTGTACAAGCGTCTGGCAGAAGTTCCAGACGTCCAGGCATTTTGTCAGGCTTTGGTTAGAATTAAGCCTGTGTTTAAACCTGAGCAACAGGAGCTTAAACTCCTGAGCAACTGGAGCTTAAACTTGGTTCTTAAAGTTCTTCAAGGAGTTCCGTTTGAACCCCTTCATTCCATTGATATTAAGCTTTTATCTTTGAAAGTTCTGTTTTTGATGGCTATTTCCTCGGCTCGGAGAGTCTCTGAGCTATCTGCCTTACAATGTGATTCTCCTTATCTGATTTTTCATGCAGATAAGGTAGTTCTGCGTACCCAACCTGGGTTTTTACCTAAGGTGGTTTCTAACAAGAATATCAATGAAGAGATTGTTGTTCCATCATTGTGTCCTAATCCTTCTTCAAAGAAGGAACGTCTTTTACATAATCTGGACGTAGTCCGTGCCTTGAAGTTTTACTTAAAAGCTACTAAAGATTTTCGTCAAACATCTTCCCTGTTTGTCGTTTATTCTGGATAGAGGAGAGGTCAAAAAGCTTCGGCAACCTCTCTTTCCTTTTGGCTTCGGAGTATTATACGCCTAGCCTATGAGACTGCTGGACAGCAGCCCCCTGAAAGAATTACAGCTCATTCTACTAGAGCTGTGGCTTCCACCTGGGCCTTTAAAAATGAGGCCTCTGTTGAACAGATTTTCAAGGCCGCGACTTGGTCTTCGCTTCACACTTTTTCAAAATTTTACAAATTTGATACTTTTGCTTCTTAAGAGGCTGTTTTTGGGAGAAAGGTTCTTCAGGCAGTGGTTCCTTCCGCTTAATCCCTGCCTTGTCCCTCCCATCATCCGTGTACTTTAGCTTTGGTATTGGTATCCCATAAGTAATGGATGATCCGTGGACTGGATACACTTAACAAGAGAAAACATAATTTATGCTTACCTGATAAATTTATTTCTCTTGTAGTGTATCCAGTCCACGGCCCGCCCTGTCATTTTAAGGCAGGTCTAAAATTTAATTAAACTACAGTCACCACTGCACCCTATGGTTTCTCCTTTCTCGTCTTGTTTCGGTCGAATGACTGGATATGGCAGTGAGGGGAGGAGCTATATAGCAGCTCTGCTGTGGGTGATCCTCTTCCTGTTGGGAAGGAGAATATCCCATAAGTAATGGATGATCCGTGGACTGGATACACTACAAGAGAAATAAATTTATCAGGTAAGCATAAATTATGTTTTTTCTAATGTTTGTAAATATTTTTTTATTTTTTGTAACTTAGTTCTTTTTTATTTTTTGTACTTTAGTTAGTTTATTTCATTGTAGTTATTTGCAGGTATTGTATTTAAATAATTTATTGATAGTGTAGTGTTAGGTTTAATTGTAACTTAGGTTAGGATTTATTTTACAGGTAATTTTGTAATTATTTTAACTAGGTAACTATTAAATAGTTATTAACTATTTAATAGCTATTGTACCTGGTTAATATAATTACAAAGTTGCCTGTAAAATAAATTTTAATCCTAAAATAGCTATAATATAATTATAATTTATATTGTAGCTATATTAGGGTTTATTTTACAGGTAAGTATTTAGCTTTAAATAGGAATAAGTTATTTAATAATAGTTAATTTATTTCGTTAGATAAAAATTATATTTAACTTAGGGGGATGTTAGGGTTAGGGTTAGAATTAGCTTTAGGGGTTAATACATTTATTAGAATAGCGGTGAGCTCCAGTCTGCAGATTAGGGGTTAATGTTTGAAGTTAGGTGTCGGCGATGTTAGGGAGGGCAGCTTAGGGGTTAATACTATTTATTATAGGGTTATTGAGGCGGGAGTGAGGCGGATTAGGGGTTAATAACTTTATTATAATAGCGGCGCGGTCCGGTCGGAAGATTAGGGGTTAATAAGTGTAGGCAGCTGGAGGCGACGTTGTGGGGGGCAGATTAGGGGTTAATTAATATAATATAGGAGTCGGCGGTGTTAGGGGCAGCAGATTAGGGGTACATAGGGATAATGTAAGTAGCGGCGGTTTACGGAGCGGCAGATTAGGGGTTAAAAAAAATATGCAGGTGTCAGCGATAGCGGGGGGCGGCAGATTAGAGGTTAATAAGTGTAAGGTTAGGGGTGTTTAGACTCGGGGTACATGTTAGAGTGTTAGGTGCAGACTTAGGAAGTGTTTCCCCATAGAAAACAATGGGGCTGCGTTAGGAGCTGAACGCAGCTTTTTTGCAGGTGTTAGGTTTTTTTTCAGCTCAAACAGCTCCATTGTTTTCTATGGGGGAATCGCGCACAAGCACGTTTTTTAAGCTGGCCGCGTCCGTAAGCACCGCTGGTATCGAGAGTTGCAGTGGCGTTAAATTATGCTCTACGCTCCCTTTTTGGAGCCTAACGCACTGAAAACCCAGCCATTCTGTGAACTCTAAATACCAGCGGTATTTAAAAGGTGCGGCCAGAAAAAAGCACGCGTAGCTAACGCACCCCTTTGGCCGCAAAACTCTAAATCTAGGCGTATGTATATATAAACAAATAAACATATATGTATATTTTCATATACATATATATTTTCAATTTGCTGCCCAACGCTGCGTGACTTACACCCTGCGCTGTGCTAGGTTCTTTGCTGTGTCTGACGGCATCAGAACGAGGCTTCCTTTGGGAGCCTATGTGAGTGCAAAGCTTCCAGGCAATGCAAATGCGAGGTTGCATTCGCATTGCGCTCAACTTGTAATACCAGCGCACATTCGCGTGTGCTGGTACTACTGAGTGGAGAACAAATATCACGCTAGCAAAAGCGCAATTTTATGCTCCACTCGTAATCTAGGCCATTGCAGATAATTTAGTTTAATTTCCCTTTAAATGTGTAAGGGGGCTAGAGATGTAAATCTCACCTACACCAGCTATAGTCTCTGATTGCTACATCAGTTTGTTGCATTATCATAATCTGCATAAGGCTAGAGTCTAGGTTTATTTTCATGAATTATGTGAACATGTCAGGACAACTCACTCACTCTACTATTGCGGAAGCACTGTTAACCGTTTACGGTAATCACAGTCATTAGCACCAGATGTTGTGTAGCCTAAAAATACCCCAGGGCTTGAACACTTTCAAAATGAAAGTTCTGGCTGTTGGTTAAACTGTGAAATGTACTCAGAACTAGAATTGCTAGTTCAGCACTTTTTTTTTAATTACTGTATCACCACCTCTCATTTTTGTTTCAGCACCCCACACACTTTTTTTATATTGTCATTAAAATAATTGAATTCCTTATGATTAACCCTTTGCTGTCAGAGAGGACTCTAGCTCAATATGTTGCCATCTTTGGTTTAGAGAACTTTATATTGCATTTGTATTTGCATTTATTTAATTTATTGATCACTGTGATCTGTACTGCTTGAAGGCACATAATAATGGAATATGAAATGTACACACGTGATTTAAAGATTTGGTTTGAAACATGTTTATAGCTGCTAAAAATATTCTTTTAAATGTTATCATTGATTTGAACATGGCGATTGGTGGTGACATCATACAGTGCAGCGCTGCCAGAGAATGTAAGAATGGAGGATGACAAAGAGAACAATGCAATTTTGATAATGAAGAATTTTTTTTAATTGCATGCTCTATCTAAACCATGAAAGTTTAATTTTGACTTTACTGTCCCTTTAAAATAATGATACATTTAAGACTTTAAGGATGTTGCAATTAAAAATGTATAAGTGTACAAGCCAAACCGGATAATTATTATTTTTAAAAGTATGTATGTATGTATATATATATATATATATATATATATATATATATATATATATATATATATATATATATACACTGCACAATGAACAGTGAAGACCCAGGATTTTTCAAATGTAGAAAAATGTATTTAAAGTTTCGGGGACATTCTTCCCCTTCTTCAGAACACAAAACTGATGCACAGCATCCTCATATATAAGGCAAACAATCAAATACTCAAGTAATTACCTCCCCAGTGCTGAGCGCCAAAATTCAAAACACAGTGTGAAAATCGCCAAACCGGAAGTGCTAAAATCAAACACTTCCGGTCCGGCGTGATAGAATAACAATCCTAACAAAATCAATCGTAAATCAATGAACTATACCATAAAACGAATCTAACAGTGCCCATATTATGAGACAAAATACCAGTGATACACACATAATACCTTCAATGTGCAGTTCGAGTAACCACCGTTATTCCGGAAGTTACATCATCACTCAAAACCGGAAGTGGGGCAAAGCAGTGTAAACCTGTATGTGTGCACTTCTGATGTCCGTAACGGAAGTGGGGCACAAACTGCACAATAATGGTACAGGATTGTACAGTTACACATAAAACGAAATGTACCATATCCACTTGATATCCACTAAAATGTAAGTTTAGGATCTGAGTGCAGAATGTTCCAATGTTTCTTCGCTATTTGGCCCAACTGCGCTGTATTAGGTGCAAATGTAGTGGTCATAATTACTTTTTGTATTTAATCTTTCTTAAGGTTTTGTCTTTGAAGAACATCATCTTGTGTGAGTCCCTTCATTTCTTCAAAAATAGGGTCAACAATTTTGGGTTTGTATCCCCTATTTAGGAATTTTCGTTTCATATCCACTAATTGTGAGACCCCTAGAGAAGTGTTTGAGTTATTTCTAATTGTATGGATCATCTGTGACTTAACAATCCCCCGTGTAAGTGATGGGGGGTGACAACTTTCAGCCCTGAGGAGAGAATTCCGGTCTGTAGGTTTTGTATATAATGTGGTTTCTAACCTATCCTGTTGTTTAGTGATTAGTAGGTCAAGAAATTGAATGGAAGTCCTGTTGTAATTCATTTTGAACCTGATCATTGTAGGTGTGGAGTTAAATTTTGTAAACCAGTCATGTAAACTTTCCTCACCGCCCCTCCATACCAATAGAATATCATCAATGTATCTCCTACAAAAAATTATAGGAAAAACATTCCTGGACCACAGGTATTCTCTCTCAAAACTCACCATGTACATATTGGCATAGGCTGGGGCCACATTCGACCCCATAGCCGTGCCTGATGTTTGATGAAGAAAAACATACTTTTCAAATTTAAAGTAGTTTTTCTTCAAACAAAATTCCAAAAGTGGCAAAACAAATTCAATGGGTGGGCCTATGTATTTGTCTGTCATCATGAGAGTTTCTCTAACAGCCGTCAGTCCAGCGTCATGGGGGATGATAGTATAAAGGTTATTCACATCAAGTGAAACCAATATATCATCCTCCATGACACTGGTCTGTTTCAGTGTACGTAATAATTCATTAGTGTCAAGTAGATAAGCTCTATCAACTTTAACAACAGGCTGCAATAAATAATCAAGGAATCCAGCCACTGGTTGAAGAATGGATTCCCTGGCTGATACAATTGGGCGACCTGGGGGTTCATCAAAGGATTTATGTACTTTTGGAATTGTATACAAAATTGGGATCTTAGGGAATCTGGTGATCATGAAATCCCTCAGTTTGTCAGTCAGAAAACCTTGCTCAAACCCAAACTTAATCAAGGTATCTAATTGTTCCTTAAACTTGAATGTAGGATCAAAGTATACTTTCTGGTAGGTGTTCTGATCACTAAGTTGTTTCATAATATCCTTTCTATAGTAGTCATAGTCTAGCAATACAATCGCTCTCCCTTTATCTGCCGGGCGGATGATTAAAGATGTATAATTTCTCATGGTTTTAATGGCTTCTCTCTCACTTCTTCTGAGATTGTCTTTCCATTTAACATTTCTGTTTATGTCACATAGTTAATTTTGAACCATTCTGGTGTAGGTCTTGGTCCCTGCACTGTAGTTCACTGGGTCGAATAAGTTATCTTTCTTGGTAGTTCTAAACCCCTGTGTTTGGGTACCAATATTAGATTTGAAGTATTCTTTAATTTTTAAAGTTCTCTGAATCTTGTGCATATCAATCATAAAGTCCAATTCACCTAGGCTGTGGCTGGGAACAAAGGATAATCCCCTATTGAGTAGGGATTCCTCACCAGCAGTCAACCTATGTGAACTTAGATTAATAATGATATTATCCTCAATTGCTACCTGCCCCTCCTGGGGGTTCTGTGTGAAACTCTTCTTGGACCTAATGCTGGGCCGGTTGTTCTTCCTCCTGAACGGGTGGTGACCCCTAAAAAAGACTGTCTATTGTCTGAGGGATTCGGTCTTATTCCTATGGTAGAATCTAAGGTAATACCCTCGAAAGGGGGATGTTGAATAGGGGGATGTTGAATGGGGGGGATATTATTATGCATAATATTGTTTATTAAGTTTGCTACTGCATTTGTGTGAGATGAGGCTCTGTCAGTGTGGAACACAGTTCATTATCGAGAGATTAAGGGCAGGCTTTTTTGGGGCGTCCTCTCGAGTGCAGGGGCGGTCCTGCATGGCACTCCATGTGACCCGGTGTGGCCTCTACAACTTCCTCTTTCTCGAACTGTATTCGGAGGAGACGAAAGCTGTTTCTTGTAGTTCAGGTCATAGGAAGTGTTGAGTGCCCCGGCCTTTGGGATATAAAGGTGCCATTTATTTTTTATCAATTCCGTAATAAAGGCGCAAGCTATGGAGGACTCTGATATGTTAGAGGATACTCCCTCTTTATCTAAATGCATTAATTGTGTATATTGTGAGGAGGTTCCTGTCGAACCGCCTACGCAACTCTGTTCCACATGCTTTGACAATATTGCTATTTCCAAAAAGAATAAAGTATTTAGTACGACTGAGCCGTCCACCTCTGAGGGTTCTTCGCCCCGCAAGGTGCGTTCCCTGCGATCATCTCTGATTACACAAGCAGTTCCACAGGGCACTACTAATCCTCCTGCGGGAGGGGCCCTTTGGCCTACAGACTTCGCTGATCAATTACAGATGGCCATTAATGTGATGCCTCGCCCTACTAAGCGGAAGGTATGGCACTGCTATCCTTCTCAGGGGTCTTCGACTCCCCTGGATGTCTTGGACAGATTATCCGCTGAGGAGGACAACTCCGACTTATCGGAGGATGTTGCTTCTGGGTCGGAATCGGCTACTTCTAGGCCTCCGTCTGCGGAGGAGCCAGATTTTAACATTTAAGATGGAGCATTTGCGCTTTCTGCTGAAAGAGGTGCTTGCTACATTGGAGGTTCTGGAATCAAAACTACCGGAGGAACCTTCGATCCCTGAACTAGATAGGGTCTATGAGGACAGGGTAGTGCCCCAGGCCTTCCTGGTTCCAGTCAAGATGGCTAACATTATTAAGAATTAATGGGAGAAACTTGGTTCTACCTTTTCCCCCTCTTCTTCTTTTAAAAAGCTTTTCCCCGTTTCAGAATAGCAGCTTGAACTGTGGGGAACTGTCCCTAAGGTGGATGGTGCTATCTCCATGCTCGGTAAGAGAACAACAATTCCGCTAGAGGATAGCTCTTCCTTCAAGGAATCCATGAATAAAAAGATGGAGTCCATGTTGCGGAAGATGTTCCAACTCACGGGGTTTGTTTTTCAACCTGCAGCGGCTGACACCGCGGTGTCCAGTGTGGCTACCTACTGGTGTGGCGCACTATCAGGAATGGTTGAGGTGGAGACTCCTCTTGATGAAATTCTAGAACAAATCAAGGCCTTAAGAGTGGCGCATTCATTCATTTGTGATGCTAACATGCAGATTAGTCGCCTGAATGCTAAGACATCAGGGTTTTCTGTTTTAGCCCGCAGGGCTCTGTGGCTAAAATCGTGGTCTGCTGACATGACTTCTAAGTCTCGTTTGCTTTCCCTTCCATTCAAGGGGAAGGTTTTGTTTGGCCCGGGCCTGGATTCTATCATATCTACAGTCACAGGAAACAAGGGTGCCTTCATGTCTCAGGATAAGAAGGCTAAACCTAAGGGGTCAACTTTTCGTCCCTTTCATGCGGACAAGTCTCAGCGTCAGCAGCCTGCCGCAAATTCTGAACAATCTAAGGCATCTTGGAAGCCAGCTAGCTCTTGGAACAAGTCCAAGCAGAACAAGAAGCCCACCGAGTCAAACTCGGCATAAAGGGGGCAGACTATCTCTTTTTGTGGAGGCCTGGAGAAGTGACGTTATAGACCCTTGGGTTCTGGAGGTCATTTTCCAGGGTTACAGGATAGGTTTCAAGTGAAAAACAATTTAGAGTGAGTGCACCTATTGGATTGAGACAGCTCAACCCTGATTTACAGTTGTTCCTTCAAACAACTGTGGGGGATCGATAGGGTAAAAAACAGGTGAGGGGAGCTGTATATATTACAATATATATATATATATATATATATATATTTGTGACCTTTAAGTGTGGTTCTCGCAATCGTTTGTGATTTTTGCACAATTAATATTGCACTTTAAAATGGTGGAAAGAAGGGAGGTGTGACTACAAGAGGTTAAAAAACAAAATATTTAATTGTTGCATTAAAAATACATGGATATATTCTGATTGGATAACAAGTTAATAGTAAAGAGCTCTATTACCTTGATTAAAATAAAAATACTAAGATATCAACAAACATAAGTTGAAGTTAAAATGACAATATAGTTTGATAATATAGTTTTCAAAGCAATTGATAAAAATAAAAGCAATAGTTTAAACCGTGGATAGTATCTATCAATTGTAGATTATAATGTTCATCTGATGATCTGCGTTTATCTTTTGATGTGACTTTTAGTGGAGGTAAAATTGTTACTCACAGTTTACATGATCAAGTTCCAAGGTGTCTGATTGGTTGAAACAGACAAGCCTTTATATAAAGGATATTGTGTTCCGCTGTGTTTAGTCTAAAACTCTTTGAAACCTGTTGATTAAAATTGTAGAGTACAGGTTTAGTCGTGTAGAAGTTCTAACCGCGGGGTGGAAAAAAGAGCTTGTAATTCTTCCGATTGCTTCTATTGGCTTAAGGAAGTTCCAAGGTGTCTGATGTTGTTTTTGGTGGTTCGCTGGAACTGCAAACTTATGGTTTTTTGGATCCCATCTATGGATTAAAGACACTTGATGGTAAAGTTGCTGAAACTATATACCTTAACTGGGTTTGCAGGAGTTTCAGTTGTTGGTGTAACTTGGTTCCGTTTAGGTTGTAGAAACTGTATACCTGGTATTGGTTTGCTGGAGTTTCTAGTTGCCTAATTAAGTGGAGTGTTCTCCGTATCGTTGTTAGAACCGTTTGATCAATTGTCTTTGTAGGCGTCTGTTGTTGCTGAAAACTATATACCTTCCCAGGGTTTGCTGGAGTTTCAGTTCCTTTATATAAAGGCTTGTCTGTTTCAACCAATCAGACACCTTGGAACTTGATCATGTAAACTGTGAGTAACAATTTTACCTCCACTAAAAGTCACATCAAAAGATAAACGCAGATCATCAGATGAACATTATAATTTACAATTGATAGATACTATCCACGGTTTAAACTATTGCTTTTATTTTTATCAATTGCTTTGAAAACTATATTATCAAACTATATTGTCATTTTAACTTCAACTTATGTTTGTTGATATCTTAGTATTTTTATTTTAATCAAGGTAATAGAGCTCTTTACCATTAACTTGTTATCCAATCAGAATATATCCATGTATTTTTAATGCAACAATTAAATATTTTGTTTTTTTAACCTCTTGTAGTCACACCTCCCTTCTTTCCACCATTTTAAAGGATAGGTTTCAAGTCTTATCCGCCCAGAGGCAGATTCCTCCTGTCAAACATATCTTCAAGACCAGAAAAGAGGGACGCCTTCCTGGGGTGTGTGAGGGATCTCTCATCTCTCAGGGTAATCATCCCAGTCCCTCTGGCAGAAAGAGGTCTGGGGTACTATTCAAACCTTTTCGTGGTCCCAAAGAAGGAGGGCACGTTTCGTCCAATTCTGGACCTAAAGGTCCTAAAGAAGTTTTTGTCAGTTCTATCATTCAAGATGCAGACGATCAGGTCGATTTTGCCCCTGGTTCAAGAAGGGCAATTCATGACAACTATAGAACTGAAGGACGCTTACCTTCATGTTCCTATCCACAAGGATCACTTCAGGTTTCTAAGGTTCGCCTTTCTGAACCAATACTTCCAGTTTGTGGCCCTCCCGTTTGGTCTGGCGACTGCTCCAAGAGTCTTCACAAAGGTTCTGGGAGCTCTACTCGCCGTAGCAAGAGCCAAAGGAATTGCAGTGGCACCTTATCTGAACGATGTCCTGTCCAGGCTCCATCCTACAGTCTTGAGGTGGATCACTAGAGAGCTCTTCTCCTTCGGTCCCACGGGTGGAAGATAAATGAAGGAAAGAGTTAATTGGTCCCCAGCAACAGGGTGGAGTTCCTGGGTACGATAATAGATTCTTCAGCCATGAAGATATTCTTGACAGATCAGAGACATTACAAGCTTGCGTCCAACTGTCTAGCTCTTCAGACATCCTCCGGGACATCTGTGACCAGGTGTATGGAGGTGATCGGGCTCATGGTATCCAGCATAGATGTCATACCATGCGCCAGGTTCCATCTCAGACCTCTTCAGCTGTGCATGTTGAGACAATGGAACAGCGATCATTCAGATCTGTCCCAACAGATATCCTCTAAACAGACCGGTGAGGGAGTCCCTATCTTGGTGGACCTGACCGGGGCAGTTGTCTCAGGGGACATCCTTTTTTAGACCATCCTGGGAGATTGTGACCATGGATGCAAGTCTATCAGGATGGGGAGCTGTTTGTGGTGCCAGAAAAGCACAGGGCAGATCGACTCAAGAAGAGTTGAGCCTACCTATAAATATTTTGGTACTTCAAGCGATATTCAACGCTCTGAGGGCTTGGCCCCTTTTGGGGTCGTCCCGATTCATCAGATTCCAGTCGGACAACATTACCTTGGTTGCTTACATAAACCATCAGGGGGGGACGAGAACCTCCATAGCCATAAGGGAAGTATCTCGGATTCTGGAATGGGCAACAATTGTTCACTCTCAGCGATCCACATTTTGGGTGTGGACAACTGGGAAGCGGATTTTCTGAGCAGACAGATGTTTCATCCAGGGGAATGGTCCCTCCATCCCGAGATGTTCGCGGACATCTGCAGCAGATGGGGACGCCGGAGATAGATCTCATGGCGTTCAGACTCAATTGCAAGCTACCCAGATACGGGTCGCGATCCAGGGATCCCCAGGCTTAACTGATAGATGGATTGGCGGTACCCTGGGACTTCAACCTAATTTATATATTTCTACCGTTGCCTCTTCTACCTCGGGTAGTGGCCCGCATCAAGCAGGAGCAAGCTTCGGCTATTCTGATTGCTCCGTCGTGGCCGCGGAGGATGTGGTTTGCGGATCTGGTGGCAATGTCGTCATCTCTGCCATGGAAGTTACCTTGTCACAGGGATCTGCTAGTTCAAGGTCCTTTTCTACATCAAAATCTCGATTCTCTGAGGCTGACTGCATGGAGATTGAATGTCTAGTCTTAGCCAAGAGAGGATTTTCGGAAAAAGTGATTGACACTCTCGTTCAGGCCAGGAAGCCGGTCACTCATCGCATCTACCAGACGGTGTGGAGGACCTACTTGCCCTGGTGTGAGAAATGAGGATATCCCTGGCATAAGGTCAGGGTATCCAGAATTTTGGCCTTTCTCCAGGACGGTCTTGATAATGGTCTTGCCGCAAGTTACCTGAGTGGACAGATCTCGGCTTTATCGGTACTGTTGCATAAGAAGCTTGCAGAGCTTCCTGACATTCAGTCCTTTGTTCAGACGCTAGTTAGGATCAGGCCTGTCTTCAGGAACCCGGCTCCTCCTTGGAGCTTAAACTTGATTCTTAATGTTTTGCAGAGGGCTCCGTTTGAGCCTATGCATGCACTTGACATTAAGGTTCTTTCTTGGAAAGTCCTATTATTACTGGCTATTGTATTGGCTCGCAGAGTCTATGAGTTGGCAGCCTTGCAATGTGAGCCTCCCTACTTAGTTTTTCATGTTAAGGCTGTTCTTCGCACTGGATTGGGATTCCTTCCTAAGGTAGTGTCGAGTCGTAACATCAATCAGGAAATAGTAGTTCCTTCTTTGTGTCCTAACCCTTCTTCTTCGAAGGAGAGGTTACTTCATAATCTGGATGTGGTTCAAGCTTTGAAGTTTTATCTTCAGGCCACAAAGGAGTTCAGACAGACTTCATCTTTATTTGTTGCGTATTCAGGGAAGCTCAGGGGGCAAAGGGCCTCTGCTACCTCTTTATCTTTTTGGTTGAGGAGTATGATCCGTCTGGCATATGAGACAGTGGGACATAAGCCTCCTCAGAGGATTACAGCTCACTCGACTAGAGCTGTGGCCTTTTCATGGGCCTTTAAGAATGAGACTTCTATAAAGCAGATTTGTAAGGCGGCCACTTGGTCTTCCTTACATACTTTTGCAAAATTTTATAAATTTGAAGTTTTTGCTTCGGCGGAAGCAGCTTTTGGGAGAAAGGTTCTGCAGGCTGTGGTGCCCTCAGTATAGGGTCCGCCTCCTTTTACCCTCCCGTTTTTTTCATTCAGTGTCCTCTAGAGCTTGGTTATTTGTTCCCACAAGTAATGAATGAAGCAGTGGACTCTCCTCCCATTAAGATGGAAAACATAAATTATGCTTACCTGATAATTTCATATCCATCTGTGGGAGGAGAGTCCACTGCACCCGCCCGTTCTCCGGTGGGCGGACCTAAATTTATTATTAATCTTCTGGCACCATTTATATCCTGATATTTATCCTACTGTTCCTTGTTCCCTTGACAGAATGACGGGGGGATGAGGGGAGTGGGGGAGGTATTTAAGCCTTTGGCTGGGGTGTCTTTGCCTCCTCCTGGTGGCCAGGTTCTTAATTCCCACAAGTAATGAATGAAGCAGTGGACTCTCCTCCCACAGATGTAAATGAAATGATCAGGTAAGCATAATTTATGTTTTTCAGCCACACCCATTGCTAACAGGTGGATAAAATCTCCGTAGACAAATTTTGGCAGTAAAATGAAGGTTTTACAGGTTAACAAAAAGGACACGTGATAAACGCCGAAAGAAGCGGACCTGGATGCCTGAGAATATTTAATGTAGTGCTGTATTCCTAGAGCTAGACGTAGCTCTGAAGAGTGTGAGTACCTGTATCTATGTATAGGATATTGCAAACCTTACTACATTGTTACACTATGATCCTGTGTTGTTGTGCTTTTGTTTTTGAGGATTGAAGAAATTGTGTGGAACAACAGGACTCTTGAATCCATCTTACCTTATTTTTTGGTTCATATGTGGTTTTGTGTTTGTGCACTGTGTGTAATAATATAACACGGTTTTTATTCACAGATTTATATTGGGATTTCGTTCTGAAGTTTGTGGGTGGTACAGTCATAGGATTCAGGGTTTGGGCTAAGACACTTAGTTCCAGGGTCATGTTAATGCTACAAGATACAAAGACATTTTAGACAATTGGGTGCTTCCAATTTTGTGGCAGCAGTTTGTGAACGGAGTTTGGTGTGGAGGAATTTAAGTGGCATGCACAGAGCCCCAACCTGAACCTCATTAAACGGATGAATTAGAACGCCAATTGCGAGATAGACCTTCTCGTCCAACAACAGTGCTTGACCTCACAAATGCTCTTTGGGCTGAATGGGCACAACTTCCCATAAAAACCTTCCAGAAGAGTTGCAGCTGTTATAGCTGCAAAGGGGGTGGGGTGGGGAAACAATGACTCCATATTAATTATTTGCAATGGAATGTCCAACAACCTCATATAGGTGTGAAGGTCAGGTGTTCACATAATTGTGGCCATATAGTGTATATTTAAATAAAATTGATTTTAAGCTGTAACTGCACATATAACATGTATTCTGTTTTCCTTTTCTGAGAGTTTCATATATGAAGGGGAAGCACCCGTGTATAAAAATATCTCTTAAAACTTTGCTTCTGTCTATGGGTCCAATAATCTAAATTTCTTGTCTTTGTCAACATACCTCAAGGAATTTTAGAAAGGCAAATTTTAGCTTGAGAATTGTTTATATGGCTATGCAGGTTCTGGGTGTGATTTCTCTCCATGCTGGCAAGTTTTTGATTATTAGGCCCCATGAATTTAGTTCTCAATTTGCTGAGGTGTATAGAGAAAAGAGATATCAGAAATATGGAATAAGAGGATGTAGGAGTTGAGAGCATATTAACATAGACATAGGGCTGCATAAAATCCAAAAGCGCACACACACACACACCCTCATACACACACACACACACACACACACTCACTCATACACACACAGACACACACTCATACACACACACACTCATACACACACACACACACACACACTCATACACACACATACTTGTTTTGTCCACATAACATTGGAATAAAGGTAAATTATTACTTATACAACATGTGTTGTGCATGTAACCAGATGATGCATGTTTATGTGGATGGTGAAAAGTTTTAGTCCCAAGCTGTTGCACGTGGTGTAACCTTAAACAAAGTTGGCATCCAGTCCTCCGTTGTGCAAGAGAACTATTTTCCTGTAAGAGTATATGAGATCAGTCTTAAACAGGACAGTCTACTCCAAAAATGTTTGTGTTTAAAAATATAGATAATTCCTTTATTACCCATTCCCCAGTTTTGCATAACCAACATGGTTATATTAATATACGTTTTATCTCTGTGATTACTTTGTAGCTAAGCCTCTTCTGACAGCCTCCTTATCATATGGCTATTTTTTATCTATTGACTTGCATTTTAGCCAATTAGTGCTGTGTCCTGTACAACTCCATGGGAGAGAGCACAATGTATATGACACACATGAATTAGCAGTCTCTTGGTGTGAAAAGCTAATACAAAAGCATGTGATTAGAGGCTGTCTGCAGTGGCTTAGAAACAGACAGAATTATAGAGGTTTGAATGTTATAAAGTATATTAATATAACCATGTTGGTTGTGCAAAGCTTGGGAATGGGTAGTAAAGGCGTATCTATCTTTTTAAACATAACAATTTTGGTGTAGACTGTCCATTTAACGTAAAGATCACTTAGACCTCGTTTATAGCCAACCATCAGTGGTGGACAATGTGCAAATGGTAAAAACTGGCCAGTTTTGTGTAACACTTCAACCAGTTTAGCTGTATTTGGTCCAATATTAGATGTCATAATCAGATGATTGTGTTGGATTTCCACTTTTAAAGTCTTAGAATTGTTATCACACTGGAGAAACTTATTTTTAGTCACTTGAAGCTGTGAGGCCCTCACCTGTGTGTTCAAATTATTTCTAATGGTCCTAATTTTTGAACATATGGTTGTGCCGATGTAGGCACAATGATAGATAAATGTATTTGCCCTATTCTGTTAAAAAAAAAATCCTTACTATAGCACCCCAGGTGGCTGTCTGTGACTTTATACACAGTATATATATATATTTTTATATATATATATATATATATACATACGTATCAGGATATTATAACAAACATCTGGTCATTAGCAGGTCTTAAAATTCGGTAAATACAACTTCAGATGAACAACAACACATGACATATTACACCGTGTCATGATTTATTTTAAACAATAAAGCTAAAATGGAGAAGCCATATCTGAAAATCTAAGTACACCTTAGAGAATTGAGAAGTCAGCATGATTTACTCCATGCCGGGGAATTTTGGAGAAACAAGTCCTACATTTTCATGGGTTGGCAAGGTTCAAGTGGTACAGCAATTTTGCCTAGAGCTCTTAATGAATTATCCATGTAAACTGTCACTTTGCAACCTTGAATTGAAAACTTGTTGACTTGCAAATGATAAAATATTCTAAATCAATTTATAAAAAACATGAATAAGTATATCCTCATTCATACCCGGTTTTAATATCACAAGAGTTTCACATGCTGTAAGCATTGATATTAATATAAGTGTACTATTTATTTTTACATTTTGAATAAAGGTTTCATATTGTGGTGGAATTTATGTATATATGCTTTACATTATAGGCGGTATATATGACGTGGGAACTTTGCAAGGCAGCAACACTTACACCACTATTTTCAATATCATAATGAATGAAGTTAGTGAATGTCATACAGCAATAGATGCTATTGCATCTACTGCAAATACATTTTTTCTCATTGTATTTTAATAGACTTATGTATAATGTTTTTAATCTGTTTTAACTATATTTAACATCTTTCAGCCTACAACAAATATTGTATGACTGTAGGAATTTTGTAGGTAAATTAAAGGTATGGGTACTATTTGTACAGTTAATGTGTATGAAAATGAAACCACGTAATAACTTTCTGCCATGTCATTTGTATAATGTTTTCAAATTTCTATATGGTAATGTAGGTAACAATATGTGAGAAGGACAAATAGAAAATTTAACATGTGTTTAAAATATATATCAAAATTTGGAGAATGTAAAGTAATGTAACTAAAAAAAGATGGGATTTTAATATGGAAATTTAGGAGAACCATAGAGAAAAGGATTTAGTAGGCATTATGGGTTGGTTTTCATGTTCTCTTTGAAGAATTTAGGTTTGGAAAGAGTTTGACAATGACAATTTGTGACAATGTGAGGTGTGTCATGTAATTCCTTTGCAATAGTGAAAATGCTTTCAGTGTTCACTATCACTTGCTTCAGCTTTTGTTGTGCACAGAACATTTTTCCTGCTTTCGCGCAGTGGCCTGTGAAGAATTTTTCATGCAAAATGCCTTGTAAGGATTTTTACGTTTTCACAATCAATTCATTCCAATCTATCTGAAAACCCCAATGAATATGCATGTATCAAAAGGCTTTCAAAGTATTTGTAACAAGTTTACATCCTGTATTCATGCATCTGGACGATTTTACACCAGCGGAGAATAGTTAAAAAAAAGGTGTCTAATTTTACTTACACCGGAGGGTGTTTAAAGTCATTTCTCTATCCAGGTGTCGTGTGAAATGAGCGTATCTCGCTCGGGTGCTTGTGTCGAGCTGTTTCCTTCAGATTACGGATCCTTGGAGGGATCAAATTAAAGAGCTCTTGTTGCACATGTTATTGATTTTTTACTGTATGTCATAAAGATTAAATTACCTATGTACCATTTAACCCTCTACTATTCTAATTACCACTATAGAGTAAGAATCAGCCATACAATAGTTGGTGTTAAGCTTTTGGTAGCGCCACAGATATCTGACTGTATCTGCCCTCTTTTGGATCAGAGCTGCCAAATAATAAAGTACTCCAAATAGTCAGTTCAATAGGATAGATACAAACGTCCACCTCACCTGTTGTCACATAGACAGATGATCCCAAACAGTCCGTGATACCTCGCCAAACAATCCAAGCCGGTCTTGGGGGATGCAAGCTACGCTTACGGCTTTCTTTGCCGAAACACGTCAGAAGAAAGTCTAGGAGTGAGCTCCTACTCTCCACCCACATTGCCGCTTTGTGGAACATTTTCCTCAATATGGATGTTTTAAATGATATGAACAATAAAAGTTACTTTTTAATTCTCAACGAGAGTGCTCCACTATTGGATGTTCGTGAGATGTTAAGGGGTTAATAGGCACAGCAACCAGCTGATTAACTGACCACTCAGCTAAAATTTAAAATAATATCAAGCTAAATCAGCTACATATGTGTTACTTTGCAGGAAAACCACATGTGCGTGTTTCTCTTGCAAGGTGTATCCAGTCCACGGATTCATCCTTTACTTGTGGGATATTTTCCTTCCCTACAGGAAGTGGCAAAGAGAGCACACAGCAGAGCTGTCCATATAGCTCCACCCCCCAGTCATTCTCTTTGCCGGCTCTAAGCACTAGGGTCTCTCTCGGGAGGGTAAAGTGAATGTGGTGTTAGAATTGTAGTTTTATTATCTTCAATCAAAAGTTTGTTATTTTAAATGGTACCGGTTTGTACTATTTACTCTCTAGCAGAAAAGTGATGAAGATTTCTGCTGAGAGGAAAATTATTTTAGCACGTTGTAACTAAAATCCACTGCTGTTCCCACACAGGACTGAGGAGTACCAGAAAACTTCAGTTGGGGGGAACAGTTTGCAGGGTGAACTGCAATAAGGTATGTTCAGTCATTTATTTCTAGACAAGACTGAGATAATGCTAGAAGAGACTGACAATATCCCCATGAGGGGAGGGTAAGCTATGTTCACAGACTTAGTAAGGAATTGAATGCTTACATAATAGGGCTAATTATGCTGGTTGACACTTATTCAGGGCAATCGATTGTTTAGCTAAGGAAAAAATCGTTTGAAAGACACTTTGAAAGCCCCTTTGGGTTCTTTCTGGGGTTATTACCCACATGGCTGTTTTTTATTCACTTAGGAGTGATTTAGTAGGCCTCACAGCTCCGGAGTAGAGTGGGAGGGGCTTAATTTCGCGCCTCAGATGCGCATTTAGAATTGCAGAGAAGTTCATGCTGCTTCACATGGAGGGTCCTGCTGCTGTTTGAGGGCCTTAAAGGGACACTGAACCCAAATTTTTTCTTTTGCGATTCAGATAGAGCATGCAATTTTAAGCAACTTTCTAATTTACTCCTATTAGCAAATTTTCTTTGTTCTCTTGCTATCTTTATTTGAAAAAGAAGGCATCTAAGTTTTTTGTTTGTTTCAGTACTCTGGACAGCACTTTTTTATTGGTGGATGGATTTATCCACCAATCAGCAAGGACAACCCAGGTTGTTCACCAAAAATGGGCCGGCATCTAAACTTACATTCTTGCAGTTCAAATAAAGATACCAAGAGAATGAAGAAAATTTGATAGTAGGAATAAATTAGAAAGTTGCTTAAAATGTCATGCTCTATCTCAATCACAAGAGAAAACATTTGGGTACAATGTCCCTTTAAAGAAGCTATATTCCCCCAAATCTGATCCCTAAGGGCAGGTAGGGCCACAGCAAGGCTGTGGCAAGGTGCTGTAGTAATTTTAACCGGGTGTTGGCTTTAGGCTGCTCCGGTTTGGGCATTAAGGGGTTAATCGTTTTGCAACTTGTGGTGCAATCTTATTAAGGCTTTAGGTACATACTGTGAAAATTTCAAAAGGATTGCTGCATTTTTCACTGTTTTGTAAAATTGTGTGCTCTTTTTATCTCTTAAAGGCACAGTAACGTTTTTTCAAATTGTGTTTTTTATTTGATTAAAGCGATTTCCAAGCCTGTTTGTGTATACTACTAGTCGGTTAAACATGTCTGACACTAAGGAAAATCCTTGTTCAATGTGTTTAGAAGCCATGGTGGAACCCCTTCTCAGAATGTGTCCCACTTGTACTGATATGTCTATACACTTTAAAGATCATATTGTTGCACTTAAGAATGTGGCCCAAGATGATTCTCAGACTGAAGGTAACGAGGGTAGCACGTCTGCCTCTCCCCAAGTGCCACAACCAGTTACGCCCGCGCAAGCGACGCCTAGTACCTCTAGTGCGTCTAACCCTGGAAGAAGCTCCATGCTGCACTGAC
The DNA here is from genome assembly GCF_027579735.1 of Bombina bombina. Classification (NCBI taxonomy): domain Eukaryota; kingdom Metazoa; phylum Chordata; class Amphibia; order Anura; family Bombinatoridae; genus Bombina; species Bombina bombina. The sequence continues at coordinate 1,106,542,578 of NC_069502.1, read as the reverse complement.
TGAAGGAGCGAAACGAGCGTTTGGACTCGTCGTGCTTGGCAGCCCTTACAGCAGATCCCCTGCTCATCCTGACTTACCCCTGATGTTTGGACGCTCTAAGAACGAGGCAGCTAGGAGGGGCGACCGCGTGAACAAATACAGGTAGAATATGTTATACGCATCTGTACACTGAATACTACTGTCTGAAAAGAAAACAGCACCTGTGAATAAAGACGCGTGTTTCCATTGCTCCTCCTATGCTATGCCTTTAAAGCACTATTTGACTCAGTAACAATTGGGGTTTAAGTCTGAAGTGACTGGTCTCTATACACCGGGGACTGTATAACTGCATCCATTTTTGCATTAACGCTGCACTTGTTGGATTACAAATATCTGCAAATCCTAAACGGACTGTTTTTGGTCTATTTTCCCTGGTGCACCAGATAACAATTTTTTGGCCAGTACTTTATAACACTGTTTTGTGCGGGATCCACTGTATGAATGTGAATGTGTGTTTTGTGCATTTATTTAATAAATATTTATATCGTTTTTGACATATAGGCTTTTTGTGTATTTATTTAATTTTACAGTTGTGCTGGATTTACCTAGACTTTTGGGAATTTCTTATTGTGAAATCCCCACTTCCTTTTCTATGTTGTTTCATATGTATTTTTCTAGGAAGCACCTTTTCTCTAGTGACTCATTTTATTAACTTATTAGTGTGCAACTCTTTTCTTGTGTCTTATTTCAGAAATCACCGGGGGAAAAGGCCATGCTCTCCCTCAGAACAAGTCCTTTAAGACAAAGAACAAAGCTAATTTTCGTTCCTTTCGCAATATCAGGAACGGCCCCGCTTCATCCTCTGCGGCGGCAAAGCAAGAGGGTAACGCCTCACAGCCCAAGGCAACCTGGAAACCTTACCAGGGCTGGAATAAGGGGAAACAGGCCAAAAAGCCTGCAGCTGCCACCAAGACAGCATGAAGGGGTAGCCCCCGATCCGGGACCGGATCTAGTAGGGGGCAGACTCTCTCTCTTGGCTCAGGCCTGGGCAAGAGATGTACACGATCCTTGGGCGTTACATATTGTATCCCAGGGATATCTTCTAGAATTCAAGGATTCTCCTCCAAGGGGGAGGTTCCACATTTCTCGTCTGTCTACAAATCAGACAAAGAAAGAGGCGTTTTTACGCTGTGTAGAAGATCTACATACAATGGGAGTGATCCACCCAGTTCCAATCGTGGAACAAGGGCTGGGTTTTTACTCAAACCCATCCTGGATCTAAAAATTCTAAACAGATTCCTCAGAGTCCCATCATTCAAAATGGAGACCATTCGGACAATCTTACCAATGATCCAGGAAGGTCAATATATGACTACCGTGGATCTAAAGGATGCATACCTACACATTCCTATTCACAAAGATCATCACCAGTTTCTCAGGTTCGCCTTGCTGGACAAGCATTACCAGTTTGTGGCTCTTTCTTTCGGCTTAGCCACTGCTCCCAGAATTTTCACAAAGGTGCTAGGGTCCCTTCTGGCGGTTCTAAGACCGCGGGGCATAGCAGTGGCGCCTTACCTAGACGACATTTTAATTCAGGCGCCGTCTTTCCAAAGAGCCAAGTCTCACACTGAGATTGTATTGGCCTTTCTGAGGTCTCATGGGTGGAAGGTGAACATCAAAAAGAGTTCTCTTTCCCCTCTCACAAGGGTTCCCTTCCTAGGGACTCTAATAGACTCGGTAGAAATGAAAATATTTCTGATGGAGGTCAGAAAGCTAAAACTCTTAACTACTTGCCAAGTTCTTCATTCCATTCCCCGGCCATCTGTGGCTCAGTGCATGGAGACAATCGGATTAATGGTAGCGGCAATGGATATAGTCCCTTTTGCTCGGATACACCTCAGACAACTGCAACTATGCATGCTCAGACAGTGGAATGGGGATTATGCAGATTTGTCTCCTCAAATTCAGTTGGACCAGGAGACCAGAGATTCTATTCTCTGGTGGTTGTCTCAGGATTACCTGTCTCAGGGAATATGTTTCCGAAGACCCGAGTGGATCATTGTAACGACCGACGCCAGTCTGTTAGGCTGGGGTGCGGTCTGGGACTCCCTGAAAGCTCAGGGCTTATGGTCTCGGGAAGAAAAGCTTCTCCCGATAAACTTTCTGGAACTGAGGGCGATATTCAACGCTCTTCAGGCATGGCCTCAACTAGCTGCGGCCAAATTAATTAGATTTCAGTCGGAAAACATCACGACTGTAGCTTACGTCAATCATCAGGGGGAACAAAGAGTTCCCTAGCGATGACGGAAGTAACCAAAATAATAAGGTGGGCGGAGGATCACTCCTGCCAGCTCTCAGCAATTCACATCCCAGGAGTAGACAACTGGGAGGCAGATTTCCTAAGTTGTCAGACTTTTCACCTGGGGGAGTGGGAACTCCACCCGGAGGTGTTTGAACAGCTGACTCAGCTATGGGGCACTCCAGAGTTGGATCTGATGGCGTCCCGTCAGAACTCCAAACTTCCTCTCTACGGGTCCAGGTCCCGGGACCCCAAGGCGGTATTGATAGGTGCTCTAGCAGCGCCTTGGTCTTTCAATATGTTTTTCCACCGTTTCCCCTTCTCCCTCGTCTGGTCGCCAGAATCAAGCAGGAGAAGGCTTCGGTGATTCTGATAGCGCCTGCGTGGCCACGCAGGACTTGGTATGCAGACCTAGTGGACATGTCATCTGTCCCACCATGGACACTGCCAATGAGGCAGGATCTTCTAATACAGGGTCCGTTCAAGCATCCAAATCTAGTTTCTCTACGTCTGACTGCTTGGAGATTGAACGCTTAATTCTATCAAAGCGTGGTTTCTCTGAGTCAGTTATAGATACTCTGATTCAGGCTAGAAAGCCTGTCACCAGGAAAATCTACCATAAGATATGGCGGAAATATCTGGGTTGGTGTGAATCCAAGGGTTACTCATGGAGTAAGATTAGGATTCCCAGGATATTGTCTTTCCTCCAAGAAGGTTTGGAGACAGGATTATCAACTAGTTCCTTAAAGGGACAGATATCTGCTCTGTCTATCCTTTTACACAAGCGTCTGGCAGAGGTACCAAACGTTCAAGCGTTTGCTCAGGCTTTAGTCAGAATCAAGCCTGTCTATAAACCTGTGGCTCCGCCATGGAGTCTAAATCTAGTTCTTTCAGTTCTTCAAGGGGTTCTGTTTGAACCTTTACATTTCATAGACATTAAGTTGTTATCTTGGAAAGTTTTGTTTTTGGTAGCTATCTCTTCTGCTCGAAGAGTTTCAGAATTATCTGCCTTACAGTGTGATTCACCTTACCTGGTGTTCCACGCAGATAAGGTAGTTTTGCGTACCAAGCCTGGTTTTCTTCCTAAAGTTGTTTCTAACAAGAATATTAACCAGGAAATACTTGTTCCTTCTCTGTGTCCTAATCCTTCTTCGAAGAAGGAACGTCTGTTACACAATCTTGATGTAGTTCGTGCTCTAAAGTTCTATTTACAAGCAACTAAAGATTTCAGACAAACATCCTCCTTGTTTGTTATCTATTCTGGTAAGAGGATAGGTCAGAAAGCGACTGCTACCTCTCTTTCCTTTTGGCTGAAAAGCATCAACCGTTTGACCTACGAGACTGCTGGCCAGCAGCCTCCTGAAACAATTACTGCTCATTCTACTAGAGCAGTGGCTTCCACATGGGCTTTCAAGAATGAGGCTTCTGTTGAACAGATTTGTAAGGCAGCGATTTGGTCTTCACTGCATACTTTTTCCAAATTTTACAAATTCGATACTTTTGCTTCTTCGGAGGCTATTTTTGGGAGAAAGGTTTTGCAAGCAGTGGTGCCTTCCGTTTAAGGTACCTGTCTTGTTCACTCCCTTCATCCGTGTCCTAAAGCTTTGGTATTGGTATCCCACAAGTAAAGGATGAATCTGTGGACTGGATACACCTTGCAAGGGAAAACAGAATTTATGCTTACCTGATAAATTACTTTCTCTTGCGGTGTATCCAGTCCACGGCCCGCCCTGGCATTTAAGTCAGGTAATTTTTTTTTGTTTAAACTACAGTCACCACTGCACCCTATGGTTTCTCCTTTTTCTTCCTAACCTTTGGTCGAATGACTGGGGGGTGGAGCTAGAGGGGGAGCTATATGGACAGCTCTGCTGTGTGCTCTCTTTGCCACTTCCTGTAGGGAAGGAGAATATCCCACAAGTAAAGGATGAATCCGTGGACTGGATACACCGCAAGAGAAAGTAATTTATCAGGTAAGCATAAATTCTGTTTTTTCCGTGTTTTTGTATGTGTTACTACCTTTAAAACATTTTCAAGTTTGACTACCCTCAAGAATAAAGTGTGCACACATTTTATTCACTTGGCAAAAAATTGCAAAGGTCAAAAGGGGTGGGGAACCCTGATCAATGGTTTAGTAAGGGTTCCAAAAATTTCTAGTGGTGGCCCTGATTAGTGCTTTGGTTAGCCTAATTAGCATTTATAAATAACAGGAAATTTTATAATATTGCAAATTATTACACTGCCCCATCTGACAACATTTTCTGTGGAGATCACAAACGTACATTTACAGTTTAGTATCCCTTTAATAATTTTGCATGGGAATGCTGATGAATTTGAATCACATTTAATTGGTTAATCGTCAAGTGTCAGTTTTAGTTATGTAAAAGTATTGTGATTTTGTTTTGTTAAATTGACGCAGATCTGTTAACAAAAGTTATGAAGCAGCAGTCTAAAGATAAGATCGGATACGATCTGGTTGATTGACACCCCCTGCTAGCGGCTGATTGGCTGTGAATCTGCAGGTGGCAGTATTGCACCAGCAGTTCACAAGAACTGCTGGTGCAATGATAACTGGCGACAGCGTATGCTGTCTGCATTTATCAATGTGCAGCGGACATGATACGCTACATCGTATCATGTCCGCTCGCACATTAGTAAATTGACCCTAAAGTCTAATTAACCATCTGCTTTGATATGAAAAATACCCTGTACCAGAAGGCATCTTTACTGAAGCTGAAATATTCCAAAGAACAGATGATGAATGACCAGACCTTGTTTTGTCATGTTTTTTTTTATTTGTATAACTTATTTTGCAGTTTAACAGGACAGAAAGTAAAAAAAACGTTCATGGTTCAGACAGAGGCATCTATTTATCAAGCTGTCAACTTACCTGCATTCGACGGCACCATTACGCTCGCCTAAGATCGCCTACCATCGCTGCCGTTGACTTGAATATGTTCTCCAAAACTATCAAAAAAGCTGTCAAAAAGCCGCACAGCAAGTACGGTGCGATGAGCAGCGGACTGTTGTTAACTAACAGTCATCGATCTCGCTGCTCTTCAGCTTTTTTACAGCTTTCTTGGTACCCTGTCACTAAACACCCACACAATACTATACTGTTTACCCCCTAAACCGCCGCTCTAAACCGCCGCTCCCGGAGCCCACCGCAACTCTAGTAAATGTATTAACCCCTAAACCGACGCTCACGGACCCCGCCGCAACTAAATAAAGTGTTTCATCCCTAAACCGCCGCTCCCGAAGCCCACCGCCACCTACATTATACTTATTAACCCCTAATCTGCCCCCCCTACACCGCCGCCACCTACATTATACTTATTAACCCCTAATCTGCCCCCCTACACCGCCGCCACTATATTAAATTTATCAACCCCTAAACCTAAGTGTAACGCTAACCCTAACACCCCCTAACTTAAATATAATTTAAATAAATCTAAATAAATATTCCTAGCATTAAATAAATTATTCCTATTTAAAACTAAATACTTACCTATAAAATAAACCCTAAGATAGCTACAATATAACTAATAGTTACATTGTCGCTATCTTAGGGTTTATTTTTATTTTAAAGACAACTTTGTATTTATTTTAACTAGGTACAATAGTTATTAAATAGTTATTAACTATTTAATAGCTACCTAGCTAAAATAAATACAAATATACCTGTAAAATAAAACCTAACCTAAGTTACAATTACACCTAACACTACACTATAATTAAATTAATTCCCTAAATTAACTACAATTAAATAAAATTAAATAAAATTATCTAAAGTACAAGAAAAAAGTTGAAGTCCTCAACAAAGCCGGCAGAAGTGGTCCTCCAGACGGGCAGAAGTCTTCATCCAAGCCGGGCAGAAGAGGTCCTCCAGACGGGCAGAAGTCTTCATCCAGACGGCATCTTCTATCTTCATCCATCCGGCGCGGAGTGGGTCCATCTTCAAGACATCCGACGAGGAGCATCCTCTTCATCCGGAGTCTTCTTCTACAATGACGGGTCCTTTAAGTGACATCATCCAAGATGGCGTCCCTTCAATTCCGATTGGCTGATAGAATTCTATCAGCCAATTGGAATTAAGGTAGGAAAAATCCTATTGGTTGATGCAATCAGCCAATAGGATTGAATTTCATCCTATTGGCTGCTCCAATCAACTAATAGAATGCGAGCTCAATCCTATTGGCTGATTGGATCAGCCAATAGGATTGAAGTTCAATCCTATTGGCTGATTGCATCAACCAATAGGATTTTTCCTACCTTAATTCTGATTGGCTGATAGAATACTATGAGCCAATCGGAATTGAAGGGACGCCATCTTGGATGACGTCACTTAAAGGACCCGTCATTGTTGAAGAAGACTCCAGATGAAGAGGATGCTCCGCGTCGGATGTCTTGAAGATGGAGCCGCTCCGCGCTGGATGGATGAAGACTGTCTGGAGGACCACTTCACCCAGCTTCGTAGAGGACTTCGGCCCGGTTGGGTGAAGACGTCTCAAGGTAGGGTGATCTTCAAGGGGTTAGTGTTAGGTTTTTTAAGGGGGGATTGGGTGGGTTTTACAGTAGGGTTGGTTATGTGGGTGGTGGGTTTTAATGTAGGGGTGGTGTTGTAATTTTTTTTTACAGGTAAAAGAGCTGATTACTTTGGGGCAATGCCCCGCAAAAGGCCCTTTTAAGGGCTATTTGTAATTTAGTGTAGGGTAGGGCATTTTTTTATTTTGGGGGGCTTTTTTATTTTGTTAGAGGGATTAGAGTAGGTGTAATTAGTTTAAAAATCTTGTAATTATTTTATTAATTTCTGTAATTTAGTGGGGATTTTTTGTACTTTAGATAATTTTATTTAATTTTATTTAATTGTAGTTAATTTAGGGAATTAGTTTAATTATAGTGTAGTGTTATGTGTAATTGTTTTTTAGGTTAGGTTTTATTTTACAGGTATATTTGTATTTATTTTAGCTAGGTAGCTACAATGTAACTATTAGTTATATTGTAGCTATCTTAGGCCTAGATTTAGAGTTGGGCGGTAGCCGTGAAAACCAGCGTTAGAGGCTCCTAACGCTGGTTTTGGGCTACCGCCGGTATTTGGAGTCAGTCAGGAAAGGGTCTAACGCTCACTTTCCAGCCGCGACTTTTCCATACCGCAGATCCCCTTACGTCAATTGCGTATCCTATCTTTTCAATGGGATCTTTCTAACCCCGGTATTTAGAGTCGTGGCTGAAGTGAGCGTTAGAAATCTAACGACAAAACTCCAGCCGCAGAAAAAAGTCAGTAGTTAAGAGCTTTCTGGGCTAACGCCGGTTCATAAAGCTCTTAACTACTGTGCTCTAAAGTACACTAAACTACCTATGTACCCCTAAACCGAGGTCCCCCCACATCGGCGCCACTCGATAAAAATTTTTTAACCCCTAATCTGCCGACCGCCACCTACGTTATACTTATGTACCCTTAATCTGCTGCCCCTAACACCGCCGACCCCTATATTATATTTATTAAGCCCTAACCTGCCCCCCACAACGTCGCCGCCAGCTACCTACAATAATTAACCCCTAATCTGCCAACCGCAAAGCGCCGCTACCTACGTTATCCTTATGTACCCCTAATCTGCTGCCCCTAACACCGCCGACACCTATATTATATTTATTAACCCCTAATCTGCCCCCCTCAACGTCGCCTCCACCTGCCTACACTTATTAACCCCTAATCTGCCGAGCGGACCGCACCGCTACTATAATAAAGTTATTAAACCCTAATCCGCCACACTCCCGCCTCAATAACCCTATAATAAATAGTATTAACCCCTAATCTGCCCTCCCTAATATTGCCGACACCTAACTTCAAGAATTAACCCCTAATCTGCCGACAGGAGCTCACCTGTAATCTAATAACTTTATTAACCCCTAAAGCTAAGTCTAACTTTAACCCTAACACCCCCCTAAATTAAATATAATTTAAATCTAACGAAATAAATTAACTCTTATTAAATAAATTATTCCTATTTAAAGCTAAATACTTACCTGTAAAATAAACCCTAATATAGCTACAATATAAATTATAATTATATTATAGCTATTTTAGGATTAATATTTATTTTACAGGTAACTTTGTATTTATTTTAACCAGGTACAATAGCTATTAAATAGTTAAGAACTATTTAATAGCTAAAATAGTTAAAATAATTACAAAATTACCTGTAAAATAAATCCTAACCTAAGTTACAATTAAACCTAACACTACACTATCAATAAATAAATTAAATAAAATACCTACAATTACCTACAATTAAACCTAACACTACACTATCAATACATTAATTAAATACAAAACCTACAAATAACTACAATTAAATAAACTAACTAAAGTACAAAAAATAAAAAAGAACTAAGTTACAAAAAATAAAAAAATATTTACAAACATTAGAAAAATATTACAATTTTAAACTAATTACACCTACTCTAAGCCCCCTAATGAAATTACAAAGCCCCCCAAAATAAAAAAATGCCCTACCCTATTCTAAATTACAAAAGTTCAAAGCTCTTTTACCTTACCAGCCCTGAACAGGGCCCTTTGCGGGGCATGCCCCAAGAAATTCAGCTCTTTTGCCTGTAAAAAAACACATACAATACCCCCCCCCCAACATTACAACCCACCACCCACATACCCCTAATCTAACCCAAACCCCCCTTAAATAAACCTAACACTAAGCCCCTGAAGATCTTCCTACCTTATCTTCACCTCACCGGGTATCACCGATCGGTCCTGGCTCCAAAATCTTCATCCAACCCAAGCGGGGGCTGGCGATCCATAATCCTGCGGCTGAAGAGGTCCAGAAGAGGCTCCAAAGTCTTAATCCTATCCGGGAAGAAGAGGCGATCCAGACCGGCAACCATCTTGATCCAAGCGGCATCTTCTATCTTCATCCGATGAGGAACGGCTCCATCGTGAAGACCTCCAGCGCGGATCAATCTTCTTCCGACGACGTCCAACTGAAGAATGACGGTTCCTTTAAGGGACGTCATCCAAGATGGCGTCCCTCGAATTCCGATTGGCTGATAGGATTCTATCAGCCAATCGGAATTAAGGTAGGAAAATTCTGATTGGCTGATGGAATCAGCCAATCAGAATCAAGTTCAATCCGATTGGCTGATCCGATCAGCCAATCAGATTGAGCTCGCATTCTATTGGCTGTTCCGATCAGCCAATAGAATGCGAGCTCAATCTGATTGGCTGATCGGATCAGCCAATCGGATTGAACTTGATTCTGATTGGCTGATTCCATCAGCCAATCAGAATTTTCCTACCTTAATTCCGATTGGCTGATAGAATCCTATCAGCCAATCGGAATTCGAGGGACGCCATCTTGGATGACGTCCCTTAAAGGAACCGTCATTCTTCAGTTGGACGTCGTCGGAAGAAGATTGATCCGCGCTGGAGGTCTTCACGATGGAGCCGTTCCTCATCGGATGAAGATAGAAGATGCCGCTTGGATCAAGATGGTTGCCGGTCTGGATCGCCTCTTCTTCCCGGATAGGATGAAGACTTTGGAGCCTCTTCTGGACCTCTTCAGTCGCAGGATTATGGATCGCCAGCCCCCGCTTGGGTTGGATGAAGATTTTGGAGCCAGGACCGATCGGTGATACCCGGTGAGGTGAAGATAAGGTAGGAAGATCTTCAGGGGCTTAGTGTTAGGTTTATTTAAGGGGGGTTTGGGTTAGATTAGGGGTATGTGGGTGGTGTGTTGTAATGTTGGGGGGGGGTATTGTATGTGTTTTTTTACAGGCAAAAGAGCTGAATTTCTTGGGGCATGCCCCGCAAAGGGCCCTGTTCAGGGCTGGTAAGGTAAAAGAGCTTTGAACTTTTGTAATTTAGAATAGGGTAGGGCATTTTTTTATTTTAGGGGGCTTTGTAATTTCATTAGGGGGCTTAGAGTAGGTGTAATTAGTTTAAAATTGTTGTAATATTTTTCTAATGTTTGTAAATATTTTTTTATTTTTTGTAACTTAGTTCTTTTTTATTGTTTGTACTTTAGTTAGTTTATTTAATTGTAGTTATTTGTAGGTATTGTATTTAATTAATGTATTGATAGTGTAGTGTTAGGTTTAATTGTAGGTAATTGTAGGTATTTTATTTAATTTATTTATTGATAGTGTAGTGTTAGGTTTAATTGTAACTTAGGTTAGGATTTATTTTACAGGTAATTTTGTAATTATTTTAACTATTTTAGCTATTAAATAGTTCTTAACTATTTAATAGCTATTGTACCTGGTTAAAATAAATACAAAGTTACCTGTAAAATAAATATTAATCCTAAAATAGCTATAATATAATTATAATTTATATTGTAGCTATATTAGGGTTTATTTTACAGGTAAGTATTTAGCTTTAAATAGGAATAATTTATTTAATAAGAGTTAATTTATTTCGTTAGATTTAAATTATATTTAATTTAGGGGGTGTTAGGGTTAAAGTTAGACTTAGCTTTAGGGGTTAATAAATTTATTAGAGTAGCGGTGAGCTCCTGTCGGCAGATTAGGGGTTAATACTTGAAGTTAGGTGTCGGCAATGTTAGGGAGGGCAGATTAGGGGTTAATACTATTTATTATAGGGTTATTGAGGCGGGAGTGAGGCGGATTAGGGGTTAATACATTTATTATAGTAGCACTCAGGTCCGGTCGGCAGATTAGGGGTTAATAAGTGTAGTTAGGTGGAGGCGACGTTGGGGGGGGGGCAGATTAGGGGTTAATAAATATAATATAGGGGTCGGCGATGTTAGGGCAGCAGATTAGGGGTACATAGGGATAATGTAGATGGCGGGGGTGTACGGAGCGGCAGATTAGGGGTTAAAAATAATATGCAGGGGTCAGCGATAGCGGGGCGGCAGATTAGGGGTTAATAAGTGTAAGGTTAGGGGTGTTTAGACTCGGGGTACATGTTAGAGTGTTAGGTGCAGACGTAGGAAGTGTTTCCACATAGAAAACAATGGGGCTGCGTTAGGAGCTGAACGCGTCTTTTTTGCAGGTGTTAGTTTTTTTTTCAGCTCAAACAGCCCCATTGTTTTCTATGGGGGAATCGTGCACGAGCACGTTTTTGAAGCTGGCCGCGTCCGTAAGCACCGCTGGTATCGAGAGTTGAAGTTGCGGTAAATATGCTATACGCTCCTTTTTTGGAGCCTAACGCAGCCATTCTGTGAACTCTAAATACCAGCGGTATTTAAAAGATGTGGCCAGAAAAAAGCCAGCGTAGCTAACGCACCCCTTTGGCCGCAGAACTCTAAATCTAGGCGTTAGGGTTTATTGTATAGGTAAGTATTTAGTTTTAAATAGGAATAATTTATTTAATGCTAGGAATATTTATTTAGATTTATTTAAATTATATTTAAGTTAGGGGGTGTTAGGGTTAGTGTTAGACTTAGGTTTAGGGGTTAATACATTTAATATAGTGGCGGCGGTGTAGGGGAGGCAGATTAGGGGTTAATAAATATAATGTAGGTGGCGGCGGTGTATTGGAGGCAGATTAGGGGTTAATTATTATTATTATACTTTATTTATGAAGCGCCAACATATTCCGCAGCGCTGTCCATGGATACAATTCATTTAAATAAAACAATACAAGACTTGTAAAAGACAGGACAAAATTTACAAACACATACAGGAGGGATTGAGGGCCCTATTCCCGTGGGAACTTACAATCTAGATGGTTAGGAGGTTGAGAAACAGGAGGTGAGGACTGCAAGATTCGGAAAGATGTTCATACAGAGTTAGATGAGGGAAATGTTAGGTAAGTGAAGTTAATTTATTATTGAGTTGGGTGGTAGGCTTCCCTGAACAGAAAAGTCTTCAGGGAACATTTAAAGGAAGACAGATTAGGGCAAAGCCTGACAGCACGACAGAGAGTGTTCCAGAGGGTAGGTGCTGCACGACAGAAGTCCTGCAGTCTAGCATGAGAAGAGGTGATAGTTGCGGATGCAAGGAGCAGGTCATTGTTGGATCTTAGTGGACGGGCTGGAGTATACTTGTGTATTAGAGAGGATAGGTAGAGGGGAGCGGCGTTGGTGAGAGCTGTGTATGTAAGGGTGAGAATTTTGAATTTAATTCTGCTGTGAATGGGCAGCCAATGAAGGGACTCGCAGAGAGGTGCAGCAGATGCAGATCGACGGGAAAGGTGGATCAGCCTGGTGAAGGCATTTAGGATGGATTGAAGGGGGGAGAGGCGGGAAAGAGGAAGGCCAGCGAGTAGGTTATTGCAGTAGTCAAGTTGGGAGATAACAAGGGAGTGGATTATTTGCTTTGTGGTGTCAGCACTCAGAAAAGGGCGAATTTTGGAAATATTGCGTAGATGGTTGCGGCAGGATGTAGAAAGCGATTGGATATGGGGGACGAAGGATAGATTTGAGTCAAGTGGGACTCCGAGGCAGCGGACTTGGGGCGATGGGGAAATGGTGATGCCGTCAACAGGGATAGAGAAGTCAGAAGTCGGCGTAGAACTTGAGGGGGGGATAAGAAGGAGCTCAGTCTTGGACATGTTAATCTTTAGGTGGTGAGAGGCCATCCAGGAAGAAATACCAGATAAGCAGTCGCTGACATGAGAAAGGACAGAGGGAGAGAGAGCAGGGGTGGAGAGGTAGATCTGGGTGTCATCAGCATAGAGGTGATATTTAAAGCCATAACTGTTGATACGTTTACCCAGCGAAGAAGTATAGATGGAGAAGAGTAGAGGACCCAGAACAGATCCTTGAGGTACTCCAACCGATAGAGGCATAGGAGAGGAGTAGTCACCGGCAAATGACACAGAAAAAGACCTGTGGGAAAGATAGGAGTGAATCCAGGAAAGAGCAGTGTCACAGAGGCCAAAAGAGCTAAGGGTCTGTAGGAGTAGGGGGTGGTCAACTGTGTCGAAGACAGCTGAGAGGTCGAGTAAGATGAGTATAGAGTAGTGGCCAATATTTTTTGCAGAGAGAAGATCGTTTGTAACCTTGGTAAGGGCAGTCTCAGTTGAATGTTTTGGGCGGAAACCGGATTGCAGTGGGTCAAGCAAAGAGTTGGTGGACAGGAAGTCGGTTAGGCGATTGTAAACTAGTTTTTCAAGGAGTTTTGATGTTAGTGGAAGCAGTGATATGGGGCGGTAGCTTTCGGGAGAATTAGGGTCGAGGGAGGGTTTTTTTGAGTATGGGAGTGACTTTTGCATGTTTGACAGAAGATGGGAATGAGCTGGTAGAGAGAGATAGGTTGAAGATGTAGGTAAGAGCAGGAGTGAGGGTGGAAGATAGGGAGGGTTTAGATGGGAAGGGATAGGGTCGAGTGGGCAGGCAGTGAGGCGTGAGGAAGATAGTACGGAAGAAACTTCATTCTCAGTGGCTGGATGGAAGATAGAGAGGGTGGCAGAGGGAGTAATTGGGCCTGTTGGAATATAGCAGGTTGGTGTTGGGATGTTGCTTCAGATAGTACGTGTTTTGTTTAAAAAGTAGTCTGCCAGGGCTTGAGCACTAAAGACAGACGGGGGGTGGTGGAGCAGGTGGGTAGAGGAGAGAGTTAAAGGTGGAAAAGAGTCGTTTAGGGTTTGAGGAAAGAGTAGATATGAGAGAAGAGAAGTAGGTTTGCTTGGCTAAGTGAAGGGCAGAAGTGTATGAGCGAAGAATAAACTTATAGTGTATGAAATCAGCTTCTGAGTGAGTTTTCCTCCAGACAGGCTCAGCAGTACGAGTGCATTTTTGCAAATAGCGTGTATGCTGAGCATGCCAGGGCTGTAACTGACTGCGTGGTGTTTTGCGCAGCTGGGAAGGGGCAAGTGTGTCTAGTGCAGAGGAGAGAGTTTTGTTATAGTGGGCTGTAGCGTGATCAGGGCAGGTTATAGTGGAAGTGTAAGGGAGGAGATTTTGAATGATTTTTGAAAATTGGAGCGGGTCCACAGCATGTGTATTTCTTCAGGTGCGGGATGGAGAAGTGGGTTTAGCTTTTGCATTAATATTATAGGTGACCAGGTGATGGTCTGAAATGGGAAAAGGGCGACAGGTGGTGTCAGATATAGAGTAGAGGTAGGAAAATAACAGGTCGATGGAGTGTCCATCATGGTGAGCCGGGAGTAGGGTGGATTGTGAGAGACCGAAGGAGGATGTGAGTGAAAGAAGTTTAGAGGCAGCGGAGGCAGATGGGTTGTCAATGGGAATGTTGAAGTCCCCAAGAATTAGGGTTGGTATATTTGAAGAGAGAAAGTGAGTAAGCCAGGCGGCAAAGTTGTCAAAGAATTGGGAGGTTGGTCCAGGAGGGCGATAGATGACTGCCACTTTGAGGGAGAGAGGGGAGAACAGGCGAATACAGTGGACTTCAAAGGAGGAGAAGGAGAGCGATGGGATTGGAGGTAGTTATTGCTAAGTGCAGGAGGGGGAGAGCAAGATGCCAACACCTCCGCCACGTTTCTCACCTGGCCTAGGGGTATGGCTAAAGTGAAGGCCACCATGTGTGAGAGCAGCAATGGAAACAGTGTCAGAAGGAGATAACCAGGTTTCTTAATATGTATAATGTAGGTGGCAGCGGTGTAGGGGGCGGCAGATTAGTGGTTAATAAATATAATGTAGGTGGCGGCGGTGTAGGGGGGGCAGATTAGGGGTTAATAAGTATAATGTAGGTGGCGGCGGTGTAGGGGGCGGCAGATTAGGGGTTAATAAGTATAATGTAGGTGGCGGCGGTATGGGGCAGATTAGGGGTTAATAAATATAATGTAGGTGGCAGCGGTGTAGGGGGGGCAGATTAGGGGTTAATAAATATAATGTAGGTGGTGGTGGGCTCCGGGAGCGGCGGTGTAGGGGTTAAACACTTTATTTAGTTGCGGCGGGGTCCGTGAGCGGCGGTTTAGGGGGTAATAAGTTTATTAGAGTGGCAGTGGGCTCCGGGAGCGGCAGTTTATGGGGTTAATAAGTATAATGTAGGTGGCGGCGGTGAAGGGGGCGGCAGATTAGGGGTGTTAGGGTGTTAGGTGTAAACGTTACCATAGGAATCAATGGGATATTGGGCAGCAGCGAACATAAGCTTTCGCTGTTTTCAGACTCCCATTGATTACTTGCGTTCGGAACATCTGTAGTGACGTAAACATCGATCTGTATTGGACTGAGTCCGGCGGATCGTATGTTACGTCACAAAATTCTACTTTTGCCGGTCTGTAGGGTTTGATAACTAAGGGGAATCAGGCTTGCCACAAATATGCTGCGGAATTCCAGCGTATTTGTGGTTGACGGCTTGATAAATAGATGCCAGAGCATGACATAAGACTTTTCAATTTCATAATCGGAATAGCTTTATTGTCAAGTGTACATGCACACACAAGGAATGAGCTTTCATGTTATACATACAGTGGGGTAGATTTATCAAGCAGCGGATGCTGCAATCTACCCCCGAAGTTTCTGGCTCGCCGGAAACTTAAGTTAAGAAGCAGCGATCGTAAGACCAGAGGTGGCGGACTGCAATCATCCCGATCGGATACGATCACTAATTGTTTAGCGATGTCGGGCGGACATGATCCGCTACAGCTGATAGGATTCTATCAGCCAATCGGAATTAAGGTAGGAAAAATCCGATTGGTTGATTGAATCAGCCAATCGGATTGAACTTCAATCCTATTGGCTGATTGCATCAACCAATCGGAATTTTCCTACCTTAATTCCGATTGGCTGATAGAATCCTATCAGCCAATCGTAATTCGAGGGACGCCATCTTGGATGACGTCATTTAAAGGACCAGGCATTGAGTGTTAGGACGTCGTTGGAAGAAGATGGTTCCGCGTCGGCTGGATGGAAGATGGCTCCGCTCCGCTCCGGATGATTGAAGATAAAAGACGCCGCTTGGATGAAGACTTGGGTCGGATGGAGGACCTCTTCTGCCCCGCTTGGATGAAGAATTGGGCCCGGCTGGGTGAACACGGCTCAAGGTAGGGGGATCTTCAGGGGGTTAGTGTTAGGTTTTTTAAGGGGGGTTTGGGTGGGTTTTACAGGTAAAAGAGCTGATTACTTTGGGGCAATGCCCCGCAAAAAGCCCTTTTAAGGGCTTGTAAAAGAGCTGATTACTTTGTAATTTAGTATAGGGTAGGGCATATTATTATTTTGGGGGGCTTTTTTATTTTATTAGGGGGCTTAGATTAGGTGTAATTAGTTTAAAGTTCTTGTATTTTTTTTTATTTTCTGTAATTTAGTGGGGGGGGGTTGGAATATAGTTTAGTTTATTTAATTGTATTTAATTTTATGTAATTGTAGTTAATTTTTAAAATTAATTTAATGATAGTGTAGTGTTAGGTGTAATTGTAATTTAGGTTAGGATTTATTTTACAGGTATATTTGTACTTATTTTAACTAGGAAGTTATTAAATAGTTAATAACTATTTAATAGCTATTGTACCTAGTTAAAATAAATACAAAGTTGCCTGTAAAATAAAAATAAATCCTAAAATAGTATAATTATTAGTTATATTGTAGCTATTTTAGGGTTTATTTTACAGGTAAGTATTTAGTTTTAAATAGGAATAATTTAGTTAATAATTGTAATATGTATTTAGATTAATTTAAATAATATTTAAGTTAGGGGGGGTGTTAGTGTTAGACTTAGGTTTAGGGGTTAATAAGTTTAATATAGGTGGTGGCGGGTTCCGGGAGCGGCAATTTAGGGGTTAAACATTTAATTTAGTTGCGGCGGGGTCCGGGATCCGCAGGATAGGGGTTAATAACTTTAATATAGGTGGCAACGGTAGGTTAGGGGCGGCAGATTAGGGGTTAATAGGTATAATGTAGGTGGTGGCGGGGTCCGGGAGCGGCGGTTTAGGGGTTAATACATATAACGTAGGTGGCGGCGGGGTCCAGGAGCGGCGGTTTAGGGGGTAATAACTTTATTTAGGTGCGGGGGGTTCCGAGAGCGGCGGTTTAGGGGGTAAAACAGTATAGTTTAGTGTGGGTGCTTAGTGACAGGCTAGCAAGAAAGCTGCGAAGAAGCCGATAAGCAGCGAGATCGATGACTGTCAGTTAACAAAAGTCCGCTGCTCATCGCTCCGTACTTGGTGCGCGGCTTCTTGACAGCTTTCTTGATAACTTTGGCGAACGTATTCAGGTCTGCAGCGGCGATGGTAGGCGAGCTTAGGTGAGCGTATTGGTCCGGCGAATGCAGGTAAGTAGACGGCTTGATGCATAGAGGCCTCAGGCCTCTATTTAACTTGCATTCGACGGCACCAATACGCTCGCCTAAGATCGCCTAACATCGCTGCCGCGGACCTGAATACGTTCGCCAAATTTATCAAGAAAGCTGTCAAAAAGCCGTGCACCTAGTACGGTGCAATGAGCAGCGGACTGTTGATAACTAACAGTAATCGACCTCACTGCTCTTCGGCTTATTCGCAGCTTTCTTGCTATACTGTCACTAAGCACCCACACTATACTATACTGTTTACCCCCTAAACTGTCGCTCCCGGAGCTCCCCGCAACTCAATAAACTTATTAACCCCTAAACCGCCGCTCCCGGACCCCGCCGCAACTCTAATAAATGTATTAACCCATAAACCTCCGCTCCCGGACCCCGCCGCCACCTACATTATACCTATTAACCCCTAATCTGCCGTCCCCTATACCGCGCCACCTACATAAAGTTATTAACACCTATCGTGCCGATCCCGGACCCCTGCCGCAACTAAATAAATTGTTTAACCCCTAAACCACCGCCCCGGAGCCCACCGCCACCTACATTAAATTTATTAACCCCTAATCTGCCCTCCCTACACTGCCGCCACTATAATAAACATATTAACCCCTAAACCTAAGTCTAACCCTAACCCTAACACCCACTAACTTAAATATAATTTAAATAACTCTAAATAAATATTCCTATAATTAACTAAATAATTCCTATTTAAAACTAAATACTTACCTATAAAATAAACCATAAGATAGCTACAATATCTACAATATATACCTTAAAAGGGCCTTTTGCGGGGCATTGCCCCAAAGTAATCAGCTCTTTTACTTGTAAAAAAAATACAATACCCCCCCCAACATTAAAACCCACCACCCACACACCCAACCCTACTCTAAAATCCACCCAATCCAGCCTTAATAAAACCTAACACTACCCCCTTGAAGATCACCCTACCTTGAGACGTCTTCACCCAGACGGGCACAAGTGGACCTCCAGAGGCGCAGAAGTCTTCATCCAATCCGGGCAGAAGAGGACCTCCAGACGGGCAGAAGACTTCATCCAGGCGGCATCTTCTATCTTCATTCATGCGGAGCGGGTCCATCTTCAAGACATCCGACAAGGAGCATCCATCTTGGCCGACGACTAACTAGGGTTAGACTTAGGTTTAGGGGTTAATATGTTTATTATAGTAGCAGCGGTGTAGGGGGGCAGATTAGGGGTTAATAAATATAATGTAGGCGGCGGTTGGCTCCGGGAGCGGCAGTTTAGGGGTTAAACATTTTATTTAGTTGCGGCGGGGTCCGGGATCGGCAGGATAGGGGTTAATAACGTTATGTAGGTGGCGGCGGTATAGGGGGTGGCAGATTAGGGGTTAATAGGTATAATGTAGGTGGCGGCGGAGTCCGGGAGCGGCGGTTTAGGGGTTAATACATTTATTAGAGTTGCGGCGGTTTAGGGGTTAATACATTTATAAGAGATGCGGCGGGGTCCGGAAGCGGCGGTTTAGGGGTTAATAATTATAATGTAGGTGGCGGCGGTGTAGGGGGCGTCAGATTAGGGGTGTTTAGACTCAGGGTACATGTTAGGTGTAGACTTTTACCATAGGAATCAATGGGATATCGGGCAGCAGCGAACATAAGCTTTCGCTGCTGTCAGACTACCATTGATTCCTAGGGCATTCGCTCGCCTCCAGGGTGGTGGATTGAAAACCAGGTACGCTGGGCCGGAATAGTGACGAGCGTACCTGGTAGTTCTTTGATAATATCATAAACGTCCTGTGGAGGATAGTTTAAATAAAATGAATGTAAGGATCACAACTGCAGAACTTATTCCAAATTACATATATGTATGTTTGTAAATCTCCTGCAAGATGGTGGAGGCTGAACATATATGGAACTTTATATTTCACAGGAGATTTTACAATTTTAATCTTTGGCTTCTGGTGTGCATCTATATACAACCTGGTACACAAATGATTAACCTAGCCATTATTCTCATGAGGTTAAATTATAAATATATAAGTTATGTAATAATATGGCAAAGACATATGTATAAGGATATACTTGAATTAGAAAAAATGACACAGAGAAAAAATATACTAAATGAAAAAATAAATGTCAGGCAAATGAGATCCGAGTAATTAGAAAAAATAACATATGTACTTCCTGAGTGAGGCAGAAGGCTATATGATTGAGAAGGTTGCGGCAAACAGCTTAGCACAATATGGCGAATAAAAATAAAGTGAAGCTTAATATGTAAGAGTCAATGGATTTGATCAAACCTGAGCGGTATAGGCTGAAGCGTGATGCGAGAGCGGGCAGAAGCGGTAGCAGCTGAGAATGGTCCGTCGGCGTGTGACGTCACCGCTTGGAGTCCGGAACTTGCGTGTATCTGCAGCAGCAGCTGAAAGATTATGCCAGGAAACAAAGTCTCGGATCAGGAAATCTCCAAGAGGAGGGGCTTGACACGGAGGTCTAGGAACACAATACCAAGCAAAGAAGAGAGCTGTAAGGTGAGCTTTATAGCAAAAGCAATGATCCAATTACAGGTGTGGAATAAGTTAACGTTTGATGGGAGTGAAGTGCCATATGCTAATGATATGACAGGACTCCCCTTCCAAAGATCACCTCCGGAGATCAGGTGAGGGTCGGTCAGGATGTCGGCGATGGAATAAAGTAGCTAAACGAGGTGCGGATACTTGTGAAGCAGGCTCCCAAGAGTCATCCTCATCAGGGTAACCCTTCCAATGTATCAGATATTGAAGTACACCTCCAACTCTTCGGGAGTCAAGAATGTTTTGAACCTCATATTCATTAGATGGAACTATGAGTTGAGGTATACTTGGTGTGGTAGGATTGTGGTCTCGAAGCTTCTTATATGGTTTTAAAAGAGACACATGAAAAGTTGGATGTATTTTCATATTAACTGGTAGAATAAGAGTAACTGCATTCTGATTTATGATTCTAGAAATTGGAAATGGTCCTATGAAAACTGAAGAGAGTTTCTTCGAGGGATAATGTAGTTTTAAGTTACGCGTTGAAAGCCAAACATAATCCCCTACTGCATAATTTGGGGAGGAAGTCCTCCGAGTGTCATAATAGAACTTTTGATTTTTCTTAGCTAGCGTAATGTTATCCTTAATTGAGGTGAAGGTATCAGCAATTGTGTTAATCATTTGGTTAACCATTGGGCAGTTGCTTTGAGAACTTTTCTCCCAATGATAAGTTGGGTGGAAGCCGTAATTTACAAAGAAAGGTGTGTTCTTTATGGAGTTGTGGTATGTATTGTTGAAAGAAAATTCAGCATGTATCAGTAGATCAGACCAGTTATCCTGTTGTGCAGTAGTGAAACAGCGTAGATACTGTTCTACCCATTGATTCGTTTTCTCAGTCTGACCGTTACTTTGAGGATGGTAAGCACTTGACAACCTTCTTGTGATTCCGAGTTTTGCACAAAGTTCTTTCCAGAATTTACTAGTAAATTGCGTACCTCGGTCCGAGGTAATTGAGTCAGGTAATCCATGTAATTTGAAGATGTTGTTGAAAACGATCATAGCAGTTTCATAAGCGGTAGGAAGCTTATGGAAAGGTACAAAATGGACCATTTTGCTGAACAAATCAACTACAACAACTATTGTGTTAAATTTGTTAGCTGGAGGTAAGTCTACTATAAAATCTATAGCGATATCCTGCCATGGTCTGTCTGGAGTAGGTAAAGGTAGAAGTTGTCCATATGGAGCTTTCTTCCCCTTTTTGGAGGTTACACAAACCTTACATGTCTGTACATATTCCGCCACATCGTGTGCTAGAGAAGGCCACCAGAAGAATCTTTTAGTTAAATCTTGTGTCTTAGTAATACCTGGATGTCCAGAGAGTGTAGAGTCATGAATGGTTTGAAGTACCATAGCTCGGAGAGATTCTGGTACATATAATTGTTGATCATGGTAGTACAACCCATCATCTTGAAGATGAAGTTCTGTCATTGGAATATGAGAATCAGTTAACTGTTTAGTAGAGAACAATTGTTGTTGGTCAAGAGTGAGACCTACGAAATGATCAGGTCAGATGATTGTTCCCTCTTTGTTTGGGTTGTATGTGGTATCAAACTGACGGGAAAGAGCGTCTGCCTTATGATTTTTTATGGCCGGTCTGTAAGTTATGAGGAAGTTGAATCTATTAAAGAAAAGATTCCAACGGATCTGTCTTGAAGTTAAAGTCCTGTTGGTCTTAAGGTACTGCAGATTCCTATGATCCGTATATATCAATATGGGGGTTGAAGTGGCCTCAAGAAGGTGCCTCCAGTGTTCCATGGAACTTTTAATAGCGAGAAGTTCTTTTTCTCCTATTGGATAGTTTTCTTCTGCCGATGAAAGGGTTCGTGAATAATAGGCTTCTGGATGTAATGGTTTTGCCAAATTCTCTCTTTGTGAGAGAATAGCTCCAATTGCAACATTTGAGGCATCTACCTCTAAAATGTATTGGAGTTTGGGATTTGGAAAGTGCAAGATGGGTGCACTAGTGAAAGATTTCTTTAAGTTATCAAAAACTGTTTGTGCTTCAATTCCCCATTCAAAGGGTGTATTCTTCTTTGTAAGATTTGTTAATGGTTTAGTTATGTGTGCAAAGTTCCTTATAAATTTCCGATAAAAATTAGCAAAGCCCATGAATCTCTGGACTTGTTTCTTATTAGTGGGCCTTGGCCAATGCAAAATTGCTGAAATCTTATCGTCTTCCATGTTTATTCCATCAGAGCTAATAGTGTAACCTAGAAAGGTTATCTTATTAGTGTGGAATTCACATTTTTCTAGTTTTACATATAGGTGGTTCTCACGTAGCCTGGTAAGAACCACTTTTACATGTTGAGTATGTTCATCGAGTGTTTTGGAGTAAATCAGGATGTCGTCCAAATAGATTACAATGAAAATGTCAAGGAGATCTTTAAAAATATCGTTGATCAGATACTGAAACGTCGCGGGCGCGTTACATAGCCCGAAGGGCATAACTGTATATTCATATAACCCGTATCGGGTTCGGAAGGCTGTCAGCCATTCATGCCCTGATTTAATTCGGACTAAATTATATGCCCCCCCTTAGATCCAGTTTTGTAAAAAATTTCGCACCTTGTAACCTTTCTATCAGGTCAGGTATTAGAGGAAGGGGGTAGCGGTTTTTAACGGTACGCTTATTCAGTTCGCGGTAATCTACAATAGGTCTAAGGCTTTGATCTTTGTTTCGGACAAAGAATATCCCTGCTCCTGCAGGGGAAGTTGAGGGTTTAATAAACCCTTTTTTTAAATTCTCTTCCAAATAGATTTTTAAGAACTCTAGTTCTGAGTCAGATAAGGGGAAAATATGTCCATATGGGATGTCCACTCCAGGTAGTAAATCAATTGGACAATCATATTTTCTATGGGGAGGCAAGTTTTCAGCCTCTTTCTTGTCAAAAACATCAGAAAATGTCTGATACTGTGGGGGTATGGAGGATGTGTCTGTAAGTAACACATGTGAATGAAAACATGTCTTTTTACAGTAATCTGACGTAAACTCTATGGTAGACAATGACCAGGTGATATTGGGGTCATGTAGAGATAACCAAGTAATCCCTAGAATTACAGGATAAAGAGGGGATGGAATAACATCAAATGTTATGTATTCAGTGTGGTTCTGTTTAGAAATAACTCTTAGTGGTATAGTTTGGTAAAGAATAGGACCTGAGGAAATTTGTTTTCCATCAATAAAACGTAACACAGTGGGGTTTGCTTTTTTGATTAATGGAATTTTATTTTGATGAATGAATTCTACATCAATATAATTTAAACTAGCCCCTGAATCAAGGATAGCCTGGGTTTGAACTTGATGTTGATCCCACTGTAAAAGAATAGATAACAGACAGTGAGATGAAAGCTTGTTACATGTTGTGAAACAGTTAGCAGTAGATTTTCGCTTACCCTTCCTTGTGCGCAATTGAGGGCAATCTTTAACTGTGTGGTCTGGAGCTCCACAATACATGCAGAGGTTGTTACTGCGTCTTCTTAGTTTTTCCTGTTGGTTCAGAGGTCCTCTAATAAATCCTAGTTCCATTGGTTCAGATGGATCTTTGTTAGTGACTTTCATGCTGTGTTCTGGATAATTTGGAGTGTATGTTTTTTTAATTGGGTGATCTGACTGATACCTCTCAACTCTCCTTTCTCTGATTCTTCTATCAAGGACTATGCAAAGGTTAATTAAATCTTCAAGTGAGTCTGGTATCTGAACTCTCGCCAACTCATCTTTTAGGGCATCAGATAACCCTAACCGGAATTGATTTCTAAGCGACAGGTCATTCCAGAGTGTGTCTTTTGACCATTTTTTAAAATCAGTGACATATTCTTCCACCTGTCGTTTATTTTGTCTTAAAGACCTCATTGTATTTTCTGCAGTGAGTTGTTTATTGGGGTCGTCATATAATTGACTCATAGCTTTGAAGAAATTTTCTAAAGAGTACAAGATAGGGTCATCAGTCTCAAAAAACGTGTTAGCCCAGCTACGGGGTTCTCCTCTCAGATATGAAATTGTGGTTAACACCTTAGAGTGATCATTAGGATATGATCTAGGTTTTAATGCATAGTACAAAAGGCAAGCATTTTTAAATTCTCTGTATTGCCTTCTATCACCAGAGAATTTCTCTGGAGGACTGGGTTGGGGATCTGGTGCTAAATTTGAGGAGCTTAAAGACTGTAATGTTTCATTTATGTATAATTTTAAATTTGTATTTTCTTGATGAAGACTATTGTAACCCTGTGTGAGAGTCTCTACTCTTTCTGTAAGAACCTGTACATGTTTAACTAATTCTGCTGGATCCATGTTGTGGCTTGGTATTTCTATCATAAACGTCCTGTGGAGGATAGTTTAAATAAAATGAATGTAAGGATCACAACTGCAGAACTTATTCCAAATTACATATATGTATGTTTGTAAATCTCCTGCAAGATGGTGGAGGCTGAACATATATGGAACTTTATATTTCACAGGAGATTTTACAATTTTAATCTTTGGTTTCTGGTGTGCATCTATATACAACCTGGTACACAAATGATTAACCTAGCCATTATTCTCATGAGGTTAAATTATAAATATATAAGTTATGTAATAATATGGCAAAGACATATGTATAAGGATATACTTGAATTAGAAAAAAATGACACAGAGAAAAAATATACTAAATGAAAAAATAAATGTCAGGCAAATGAGATCCGAGTAATTAGAAAAAATAACATATGTACTTCCTGAGTGAGGCAGAAGGCTATATGATTGAGAAGGTTGCGGCAAACAGCTTAGCACAATATGGCGAATAAAAATAAAGTGAAGCTTAATATGTAAGAGTCAATGGATTTGATCAAACCTGAGCGGTATAGGCTGAAGCGTGGTGCGAGAGCGGGCAGAAGCGGTAGCAGCTGAGAATGGTCCGTCGGCGTGTGACGTCACCGCTTGGAGTCCGGAACTTGCGTGTATCTGCAGCAGCAGCTGAAAGATTATGCCAGGAAACAAAGTCTCGGATCAGGAAATCTCCAAGAGGAGGGGCTTGACACGGAGGTCTAGGAACACAATACCAAGCAAAGAAGAGAGCTGTAAGGTGAGCTTTATAGCAAAAGCAATGATCCAATTACAGGTGTGGAATAAGTTAACGTTTGATGGGAGTGAAGTGCCATATGCTAATGATATGACAGATAACTACCAAAAGTAGTCAGATTGTGCTGAACTTGCGTTCGGAACTTCTGGAGTTACATAACCATCGATCTGTGTCGGACTGAGTCCGGCGGATCGTATGTTACGTCACTATATTCTACTTTTGCCGGGCTGTAGGGTTTGATAACTAAGGCGAATCAGGCTCGCCACAAATATGCTGTGGAATTCCAGCGTATTTGCGGTTGACAGCTTGATAAATAAAGGCCTTTAGCTTAGATTCCTGCTTTTTCAAATAAAGATACCAAGAGTAAATTAGAAAGTTGTTTAAAATTGCATGCTCTATCTGAATCATGGAAGAAAAAAAAAATAAGTTCAATATCCCTTTTATAGCCTGTAGGAAAAGTATACTCCTGTGCCTAGATGTTCTGGTACTCAGTGCTTTCAGAAGCCTTGCAAAAGGCAACAATTCAAAGATAGAAACATAACATAGAGACATAGAATTTGACAGTAGATAAGAACCAAAAAGGCCCATCAAGTCTACCCATATTACATGTTACTTTTTCCTTAGGATAGCCTTATGCATGTCCCAGGCATTTTTGAATTCCTTTACAGTCTTTGTGTTTACCACCTCAAATGGAAGTTTATTCCATGAATCCACCACCCTTACTGTAAAAAAATGCTTCCTCAAATTTCTCCTGTATCTACTACCCTCTAACTTTACATTGTGACCCCTTGTTTAGATTGTGACCCCTTGTTTAGATTGTGACCCCTTGTTTAGATTGTGACCCCTTGTTTCGATTGTGACCCCTTGTTTAGATTGTGACCCCTTGTTTAGATTGTGACCCCTTGTTTAGATTGTGACCCCTTGATGTTGTGGCCAGGGTGATTGGAGTCACTAATGATTTTCCTAGTCCTCTCTCATTCTGGAAGAGTACAGATCCTAAAGGGTGGGCAGGGGAACACCAATAATCCTCTCAGCAGCCCAAACTATTCGTTTTAATCTTCTAATATCAGATTTGGTAGCCGACCCAAACCAGACAATTAGTGAAGTGCACAGAATGGATTTGATTACAGCTGTGTCAGCATCTCATGTGACAGTTTGAACTTCTTCAATTGGAGAAGATAATACAGACCCTGTTGGGCTTTTTTCAGTACAGAATCAATATGAGGTTTCTACTCTAGGTCTCATGAGATGTTAGAGTCCAAGAACCTGAAGGACTCTACAGTAGATACAGTACTATTCAGTATGGTGAGAGGAGGACGTGCTGTTGTATTCTTCCTGAAGTCCGCTATCATCTCCACTGTTTTAATTGTGCTCTAAGTTGTCTTTACAATACCAGACAGCCAACTGACCATGTCTGTAAGCAAAGTCATTACCTCTATCATCAAATTTACATTTTTCTCTTGGTAACTTTTCCTGAAAAGCATAATTTTGTAGGCTCAGGACCTGCAATGCACTACTGGGAGCTAGCTGCTGATTTTCTGGTACACACATATGCCTCTAATCACCACATGTGTTCAGCTTGTCCCCAGTTGTGCATTGTATCTTTGGAGTTGACTTTAACCATGTGTTTAACTCCTTTGCAGGGGTTAACACATAGTTATAATCAAGCAAAGGGACAGTCAAGTCAAAATTAAACATTTATGATTCAGATAGGGCATGCAATTTTAAACAACTTTCCAATTTACTTTTATCATCAAATTTGCTTTGTTCTCTTGGTATTCTATGTTGAAAGCTAAATGTACTTTATACTAACTTTATGAAAGTGGTTAGCTTTGTTGTCTGCAGACTGAAACACAGATCGACTCCCTTAATTGCTATAACACATTAGACCATTTTCTTTTCATACTTTTATGTTCATTTAAGCATTTGTGTAGTTTACATTTAGTTACCAGTAGGAAAAATCTATAAATTATCACTTTGGGGCCGAGTTAGCAATCTCAGAACGAAGCTTGATGCCCTGTGTTTCTGGCGAGCCTTCAGTCTCGCAGGAAACACAGCTCCATAACCTGTCCGTCTGCTCTGAGGCGGCGGACAGACATCACCAGAAATCAACCCGATCGAATACGATCGGGTTGATTGACACCCCCTGCTAGCGGCCGTGAAACTTCAGGGGGCAGCATTGCACCAGCAGTTCACAAGAACTGCTGGTGCAATGATAAATGCCGACAACGTATGCAGCGGACATGATCCGCAAAATCGGATCATGTCCGCTTGCACCGTCTTAAATAGGCCCCTTTATATTAAATTATAACATCTCAATTATTATTTCTCTATGATAATAATGTATTGTTCAATAGTTATATATATCAGTTCAAGAGATGGATATGACTGTTTCGTTGGAATAATGATCAAGACGCACAATTTGTTTACCTGTTTTTCTGTACAAGTTGCATCAACAAGAAACTAGAGTTAGATTTAAGAAGCAGCTGTTGTTTTTTTGTTCTTGCTGTGTTGTACAGCTAAGAACAGTGATGACAGATATTGTAGAGACTCCGGCAAGCATTTGATAAGATAAAAATATAAATATAAATAATATTTTGTTCCATGACTGAGGGATGATCTAATCTCAAATAAATTGGAATTATATACTGTACAGATGCAGTAGCGCTAATATGTTTGCACTACACTTGTAATCTTTCCCATTAGGTTTGCGATATTGGGGGGTAGTTATCAAGCCGTCAACCTCAAATACGCTGGAATTCCGCAGCGTATTTGTTGCGAGGCTGATTCGCCTTAGTTATCAAAGGCTAGAGACCGGCAAAAGTAGAATTTTGTGACGTAAACTTCGATCCGCCGGACTCAGTCCGACACAGATCGATTCTTACGTCACTCCAGATGTTCCGCACACAAGTGCGGCACAATCTGACTACTTTTGCTAGTTATCAAAAAACTAGCAGGTACGCTCGGCACTTTTACGGCCCAGCGTACCTGGTTTTCAAACCGCCACCCTGGAGGAGGCGGATCCCATAGGAATCAATGGGAGTCTGACCATAGCGAAAGTACAAGTTCGCTGCTGCCAGATATCCCATTGATTTCTATGGGAGATGTCTGCACCTAACACCCTAACATGTACCCCGAGTCTAAACACCACTAATCTGTCCCCCCTACACCGCCGCAACTAAATAAAATGATTAACCCCTAAACCGCCGCTCACGGAGCCCACCGCAATCTACTCTATACATATTAACCCCTAAACCGCCGCTCCCGGAGCCCACCGCCACCTACATGATACCTAGTAACCCCTTATCCTGCCCCCCCATAATAAAGTTATTAACGCCTATCCTGCCGATCCCGCACCTCGCCGCAAATAAATAAATAGTTTAACCCCTAAACCGCCGCTCCCTGACCCTGCCGCAACCTATATTAAATTTATTAACCCCTAATCTGCCCCCCCTACACTGTTGCCACCTATAATACATTTATTAACCCCTATCCTGCCCCCCACTACACCGCCGCCACTGTAATAAATTTATTAACCCCTAAACCTAAGTCTAACACTAACCCTAACACCCCCCTAACTTAAATATTAATTAAATAAATCTAAATCATATTTCTATTATGAACTAAATTAATCCTATTTAAAACTAAATACTTACCTTTAAAATAAACCCTAATATAGCTACAATATAAATAATAATTATATTGTAGCTATCTTAGGATTTATTTTTATTTTACAGGTACCTTTCAATTTATTTTAACTAGGTACAATAGCTATTAAATAGTTATTAACTTTTTAATAGCTTACCTAGCTAAAATAAAGAGAAATGTACCTGTAAACTAAAAACTAACCTAAGTTACAATTACACCTAACACTACACTATACTTTAATAAATTATTCCTATTTAAAACTAAATACTTACCTGTAAAATAAACCCTAAGATAGCTACAATATAATTAATAATTACATTGTAGCTATCTTAGGATTTATATTTATTTTACAGGTAACTTTGTATTTATTTTAGCTAGTTAGAATAGTTATTAAATAGTTATTAACTATTTAATAACTACCTAGCTAAAAGAAATACAAAATTACCTGTAAAATAAATCCTAACCTAAGTTACAATTAAACCTAACACTACACTATCATTAAATTAATTAAATAAATTAACTACAAATAACTACAATTAAATACAATTACATAAACTAACTAAAGTACAAAAAATAAAAAAAGCTGTTACAAACAATTTTAAGCTACTTACACCTAATCTAAGCCCCCTAATAAAATAACAAACCCCCCCAAAATAAAAAAAATTCCCTACCCTATTCTACATTAAAAAAGTTCAAAGCTCTTTTACCTTACCAGCCCTTAAAAGGGCCTTTTGTGGGGGCATGCCCCAAAGAGTTCAGCTCTTTTGCCTGTAAAAGAAAAATACAACCTCCCCCAACATTAAAACCCACCACCCACATACCCCTAATCTAACCCAAACCCCCCTTAAATAACCTAACACTAATCCCCTGAAGATCATCCTACCTTGAGTCGTCTTCACTCAGCCGAGCCACCGATGGAACTGAAGAGGACATCCGGACCGGCAGAAGTGATCATCCAAGGGGCGCTGAAGAAATCTTCCATCCGATGAAGTGATCCTCCAAGCGGCGCTGAAGAAATCTTCCATCCGGGCGATGTCATCTTCCAAGAGGCGCTGAAGAATTCTTCTATCCGGGCGAGGTCATCTTCGAAGCCGGGTCTTGATTCTTCATCCCGCCGACGCGGAACATCCTTCTTTCCTGACGGACTACCGACGAATGAAGGCTCCTTTAAGGGACGTCATCCAAGATGGCGTCCCTTCAATTCCAATTGGCTGATAGGATTCTATCAGCCAATCGGAATTAAGGTAGGAAAAATCTGATTGGCTGATTGAATCAGCCAATCAGATTCAAGTTCAATCCGATTGGCTGATCCAGTCAGCCAATCAGATTGAGCTCGCATTCTATTGGCTGTTCCGATCATTTAATAACTATTCTAACTAGCTAAAATAAATACAAAGTTACCTGTAAAATAAATATAAATCCTAAGATAGCTACAATGTAATTATTAATTATATTGTAGCTATCTTAGGATTTATTTTACAGGTAAGTATTTAGTTTTAAATAGGATTAACTTAGTTAATAATAGAAATATTATTTATATTTATTTAATTAATATTTAAGTTAGGGGGGTGTTAGGGTTAGTGTTAGACTTAGGTTTAGGGGTTAATAATTTTATTACAGTGGCGGCGGTGTAGTGGGGGGCAGGATAGGGGTTAATAAATTTATTATAGGTGGCGACGGTGTAGGGGGGGCAGGATAGGGGTTAATAAATTTATTATAGGTGGCGACGGTGTAGGGGGGCAGGATAGGGGTTAATAAATTTATTATAGGTGGCGACGGTGTAGTGGGGGGCAGGATAGGGGTTAATAAATTTATTATAGGTGGCGACGGTGTAGGGGGGGCAGGATAGGGGTTAATAGGTATAATGTAGGTGGCAGCGGT
Organism: Bombina bombina; assembly: GCF_027579735.1. Classification (NCBI taxonomy): domain Eukaryota; kingdom Metazoa; phylum Chordata; class Amphibia; order Anura; family Bombinatoridae; genus Bombina; species Bombina bombina. The sequence continues at coordinate 1,106,511,995 of NC_069502.1, read as the reverse complement.
GTCCGGGAACGGCGGTTTAGGGGTTAATACATTTATCGGAGTTGCGGCAGGGTCTAGGAGCGGCGGTTTAGGGGTTAATACATTTATCAGAGTTGCGGCAGGGTCTAGGAGCGGCGGTTTAGGGGTTAAGACATTTATCAGAGTTGCGGCAGGGTCTAGAAGCGGTGGTTTAGGGGTTAATACATTTATCAGAGTTGTGGCAGGGTCTAGGAGCGGCGGTTTAGGGGTTAGTAACTTTATTTAGTTGCGGGGGGCGCCGGTATAGGGGGTAGAACAGTGCAGTTTAGTGTGAGTGCTTAGTGACAGACTAGCAAGAAAGCTGTCAAACAGCCGAAGAGCAGCGAGATCGGATGAGTGATAACTCTCACAGTCCGCTGCTCATCGCCCCGCGGCTTTTTGACAGCTTTACTTGATAACTTAGGCGAATTTTTTCAGGTCCGCGGCGGCGATGTGAGGCGAGCTTAGGCGGGCGTATTGGGCCGGCGAAGGCAGGAAAGTTGACACGTTGATAACTACCCCCCATTACCTGCAAAGCCGGGTTTTCTTATAAAATTATTGGTAACTGGTTACATTTTTTTTTCACTTAAAAGGGATAGGAAAGTCAAAATTAAACTTGAGTGATTCAGATAGAGCATGTCATTTTAAGACACTTTTAAATTCACTTTTATTTTCAAATGTGCTTCGTTCTCTTAATATCCCTTGTTAAAAAATGAATACGCTCATATCATACACTAGTGGGAGCTGCTGCTAATTGGTGCCTGCACACATTTGTCTCTTGTGATTGGCTAACTAGATGTTTTCAGCTAGCTGCCAGTAGTGGAATGTTGTCCCTTCAGCAATGGATAACAAGAGAATGAAGCAAATTTGATAATAGAAGTAAATTGGAAAGTTGTTTAAAATTGTTTGTTCTATCTGCATCCTAAAAGAAAATTTTGGGGTTTACTATCCCTTTAAAGGACCTCGAAAGTAAAAATAAAATTTTCAAAATTCAGATAGAGCACACAATTTTAAACAATTTTCCAACTTACATTTATTATCTAAATATGCACAGTCTTTTTATATTTACACTTTCTGAGACACCAACTCCTACTGAGCATGTGCAAGAGTCACAGAATAAACGTAAATGCATTCTGTTATAAGCTGATTGCTATTACATGATGCAGTGGGAAGGAAAATAAAAATAACTTTGATATTTATCAGAATAAAATCTACTACTCATTTGAAATTCAAACTAATGGGCCGGATTATCAAGCTCCGAATGGAGCTTGATGCCCCTGTTTTCGCACGAGCCTTCAGGCTCGCCGGAAACAGCAGTTATGAAGCAGCGGTCTAAAGACCGCTGCTCCATAACTTGTCCGCCTGCTCTGAGGCCGCGGACATCAATCCGCCCCGATCCTGTATGATCGGGCTGATTGACACCCCCTGCTAGCGGCCCATTGCACAAGCAGTTCACAAGAACTGCTTGTGCAATGATAAATGCCAACAGCGTATGTAGTCGGCATTTATCGATATGCGGCAGACATGATACGCTACATTGTATCATGTTTGCTCGCACATTACTAAATAGGCCCCTAAGGACCAGATTACGAGTGGAGTGCTATTGTTAGCGCGAGGAACTACCCCTATACTCCATAAACCCCTAAACCGCCAGATCGCATTTATTGTAAGTATTTTAGATTTGTAAAGATTGAACTTGATGGACTTCTGTCTTTTTTCAATCTCATTTACTATCACCTAGATTATAAGTTTTGCGTTCGTGTTTTAACGCTGAAAAAATGGGCATTTCAGCGTTAAAACAGTAACGCAGCCATTACGAGTTTTGTCAGTATAACTGTATCGCAAGCCTTTTAGCCTTTAACGGAACGTCAGTCCCGGACTCGAAAAAAGGACGTTTCTTCATGGGATTTTTATAGCATTGGTATTACAGGTTGTGCGGTGAGGCTAAAATGCTTGCGTTACACCCTATACCGACACGATCCGTACAGCCATCTGAGACCAGTAGTTATTAGTTTTACGCAACAAAAATGTTTCACAAAACTCATAACTAAAATGTTACAAAGTACACTAACACCCATAAACTACCTATTAACCCCTAAACCGAGGCCCTCCCGCATCGCAAACACTATTTTTAAGTTATTAACATTTAATCTGCTGCTCCCGACATCTCTGACATTGTTGCCACTATACTAAAGTTATTAGATGCTATTCCCCCGCACCCCAACATTGCTCACACTATAATAAAGATATTAACCCCTATTCCGCCGCTCCCCGACATCTCCGCTACTAAATAAAGTTATTAACCCCTAAACCTCTGGCCTCCCACATCACTGCCACTAAATAAACCTATTAACCCCTAAACCGCCAGCCCCCCACATCGCCAAAAAAATAAATTCAACTATTAACCCCTAAACCTAACAACCCCCTCACTTTAAATTAAAATTACAAGATCCCTATCTTAAAATGAATAATAGCTTACCTGTGAAATTAAAAAAACAAAGTTTAAACTATAAATTAAGCTAACACTATTAGACTAAAATTAAAATAACTATCAATTAAATAAATTAAATTACTAATTAAAAAAACCTAACACTACTAAAAAAATTAAATCTACAGATACTAAAAAAATTAAAATACTAAATTACAAAAAATAAAAAAATACTAAATTACAAAAAATAAATGAAATTATCCAAAATGAAAACAATTACACCTAATCTAATAGCCCTATAAACCTCCCCCAAAGAAAAACAAAAACCCTAGCCTACAATAAACTACCAATATCCCTTAAAAGGGCCTTTTGTAGGGCATTGCCCTAAAGAAATCAGCTCTTTTCCCTGTAAAAAAATACAAAGACCCTCCAACAGTAAAACCCACCACCCAACCAACCCACCAAAATAAAAAACCTAACTCTAAAAAAAAACCTAAGCTACCTATTGCCCTTAAAAGGGCATTTGTATGGGCATTGAACTTAAAAGGGCATTCAGCTCATTTAAGACAAGCCCAAACCCTAATCTAAAAAAAAAAACACCCAAAAAAACCTTTAAAAAAACCTAACACTAACCCCTCTTTAGGTACTCACAGTTGTTGAAGTCCGGCTTGAACGATCTTCATCCCAGTGGCTCCATCTTCATCCAGGCGGCTCCATCTTCATCCATCGAAGGACCGGCAGAGCGGTCGATGCGCGGAGGCGGAGGTCCAGATGAAGGTCCAAGGCGGAGGTCCATTGATCCAACGTGGAGGTCCTCTTCATGCGATCGTCCGCCGCACACTGAGGATTCAAATGCAAGGTACCGCTTTTATACTGGCGGTACCATTGCATTCCTATTGGCTGAAAATTTTAAATCAGCCAATAGGAATGAGAGCTGCTTAAATCCTTTTGGCTGATTTGAACAGCCAATAGGATTTTAGCATCTCTAATTCCTATTGGCTGATTTAAATTTTTCAGCCAATAGGATTTATTTAGAAAAAAAAAGTAGATGCCTTACTACCAACCCAGGCCTATAATCTGAAGAAATGTTAAAGGGATAGTCTAGTCAAAATTAAACTTTCATGATTCAGATAGAGCATGCAATTTTTTTTTTTATAATCTTTTATTTGTTTCCAACACATAAACATAAAAAGCAGGAACACTGTACAGATCCTTATGCCTCGCAGGGCAGAGTAAATGAAAGAGAAAAAGAAACATTCTGATAATGCACAGTGCTACATTGTGCTTCAAGTATACCACTTTTACCTGAACGGCATGCTCTGGTGGTGGAGTTCACTACATTATGAGCATGTGGTATAATAATATATACATCTTAACTAAAATATGTACATGCCTATTCTATTCAAGACATGCATCAGCCTGTATTTTGTAAGAATATTACTTGTCATACAGTTTAATTAACCATGTTGTTGGATTTTTATCTTTTTTAACAGCTGACTCAAAAGAAAAAACAAATTATTCTAAACAATTTTATAAGGAACAAAAACCAAATAAAACCAAACCTTGCAAAACTAGACAAAAAGGGGGAAGAAGGGAAAAAAAAAAAAAAAAAAAATTTAAAGGGGGAACTTCTCTCTCCTCTCTTCCGCCCCTCCCCCCCCCCACTACCAGGCATTTAATTGCACCAGCTCTGAGTTTCTAAATGGAAAGATCAAATGCTCTATTTCATTGTCTGGAAAGCTTTTGATAAATACTGACCATTTCTTGAAAAATACCTTGATATCTTCCTCGTTGCTTAGATTGGTATCTCTCTGTTCTAACATGCATTGTTTTTTAAGATAATTTTTTACTTCTGATATTGTGGGGGCCCTATGTTTCTTCCAGCACCTGGTTATTAAGTTTCTAGCCGCTAAGATTGAGAGGATCACTAATTTATCCTGGGGGGGTTGCTTTCCCTGCTTTTTTATACAAAAAACCATCTGCGTGAATGTAAGACCCAGAGGAGAGATCCCCAGTGTGTTATTGAGCCAGTACTCGAGTTTATGCCAAAATTGGCTGATTTTCGGACAGCTCCAGATCATATGTTTTAAATCTGCTGCAAAGAGGGAGCATTTTGGACATGTGTTAAAATTTAAATTGTGTAATTTATGACCCTTTTCTGGCGTGAAATATACTCTATGCAAAAGTTTAATATGTGCCTCTCTCCAGTTTGCAGAGAGCGTGGCCTGGGATACTTTTTTAATGGATCTTTGAATAAGTTTTGGATCAATGTCATCTGAGATAGTTAGTCTGTGAAAAGAAAGCAAAGACAGGCGCAGCCCAATTCAAGTGTAGTATTCTTTAATTCAGTGTAAGTGCACACATACAAATGGCTACTTACAAGAGGCACAAATAAAATCTGCATATAACTTTCTTGAGAAAGTCTGGGCGTCCTCAGACGAAACGCGTAGAGTTTGTTTCATAGATGTATGTTATATCATAACACAGTTTGGATGTAAAGATACCTTTATATGCAGATTTTATTTGTGCCTCTTGTAAGTAGCCATTTGTATGTGTGCACTTACACTGAATTAAAGAATACTACACTTGAATTGGGCTGCGCCTGTCTTTGCTTTCTTTTCACAGACTACTACCTGCTGGAGGTGTTTGGAGAATACACCCCCCTTTGTCTCAGGCAGCGCTCATCACTACAGTGACACAGGAAGCAGGCTATCACTGACACCTGCAACACGCTGTTACAGTGGATCTACTTCCTGCTCAACAGAGCAACCGGCTTTTTTACAGCTCACAGACTTAACCCAGGAACGTAAGCGCCCCTCTGCTTTTCAGTTTATCTGAGATAGTTAACCTATTCCAGCCCAACGTTATCTGATCTAATACAGCTAGTCCCTTGGTATTACATATAGATCTATAGCAATATGTAATTGATGTGTACCCGCTCTTTGTTAGTAGGAGCCAGTTTTCCATTTTTCCCATAGTCCAATTCCAGCCTGTTTTTCTCGCTAATTCTGAAGTATAGTGTCTTAATTGTAGGTATGCGAAAAATTCGTTATTTACTAGATTGAATTCACTTTTTAGTTCCTCGAATGTTCTCACACATTTTGTATCTGCCCTGATAATTTGATTAACTTTTGTCAAGCCTCTAGCGGACCATTTATTGAAAGTTGCCGAGTTCAAACCCGGGCAGAAGTTAGGGTTACCCTGGATGGGTAGATACTGTGAGGCGCTACACTCCACTTTTAGAAGGCTCCCTATCTTCCACCATGCTTTGATGGGATTTGACATAGTTTTAAGATTCTTAATTTCAGGCGGGAGAGCTTTGGGCTCACAATGGGCCAATCCTACAGGAAGGAAAGGATAGCAGATGTTTTCGTCCAGCTGGTTATTAGTCGCATAGTTTTTGGAGAGGAACCAATCTGACACCGTGCGCGTGAGAAAAGCAAGATTATAGGTTCTTATGTCTGGCAAAGACAGTCCTCCAGATTCTTTACCTACTGACAGTTTGGATATTGAGATTTTGGATCTCCTTCCCTGCCAGATAAAGTTTCTAATTGCCGAATTAAGAGACCGAATGTCTTTTTCAAGCAACATTATTGGTGTGTTCTGCAAAATGTATAGAAGTTTAGGGAGGAGGACCATCTTAAATAGCGCAATTCTCCCGGAAAGTGAAATCGGTAAATTTAACCAGACTTTCAACTTCTCTCGAATCAGTAATAAGATTGGTGTTACATTAAGTTTATATAGATCTGTGGGATTAACTGGAATAATAATTCCCAGGTATTTGAATGATTCTATCACTTCTTTGAATGGGCAATCAATTAGTGAATCTTTTTTTTTTCTGAGCCAGAAGATCTCTGATTTAGATGCATTTATTTTGTATCCGGAAAAAGACCCGAACCTAGTTATTATATGCATCAGTTTGGGTATATTCCTCTTTGTGTTTGAGATATACAAAAGTATATCGTCCGCATAAAGCGCAATTTTTATTTCATGCTTAAATATTGTGACCCCTTGGAGAGACTGTCGGATCCTTATTGCCAGAGATTCAATAGCTATATCAAAGATGAGAGGAGATAGGGGGCAGCCCTGTCGTGTACCCCGTTGGATTCCAATACTAGCTGATAAAGAATTATTAATTATTAATTGTGTGTGGGGGTTTTCATATAGATTTTTTATGAATTTTAAGAATTTGCCTGAGATTCCGAATTTTGCCAAAGATGTAAATATATGGCTAAAGTCTACCGAGTCAAAGGCTTTCTTGGCATCAATTGCAATTATTGCGAGGTCTGAGGTGCCCCCTATCTCCTCCCCAGCAGCTATCTTCTGAGAGAGATATTCTGTTATTACTAATACTTCTCTAATCTTAGAAGCCGAGTTACGATGTTTAAGAAAACCTGCTTGGTCACTGTGGAATATATGAGTGAGGCCACTCTGAAGTCTGCCTGCTAATATTGACGCTAAAATTTTATATTCAGTATTCAGAAGAGCAATAGGCCTATAAGATTCTCTTTGAGTTGGATCTTTCCCCCCTTTGAGTAATAAAGTTGTATATGAAGCCGTAAAACTAGGTGGTATATTTTTACCATCTATGAAAAATTCGTTAAATAGCTTGCAAAGATATGACACCGCTTCAGAAGCTAAAATTTTATACACTTCATTAGGGAGCCCGTCTGGGCCTGCTGCTTTGTTCAGTGATAACTCGGAAATCGTTTTGCTAACTTCTTCCTCTGAAATCGGTTTATTCAGATAGGTGATTATCTCCTCCGGAACTGTGGGACAAATTATTTTGCTCCAAAATTCATGAGACTGATCAGGCTCTGCAGCTCTGGCTGAGTAAAGATCTTTATAATATTTTGTAAAGCTTTCTAATATATCTTCAGATTTTGTGAGAATGCACCCTTCTTGGTGTAGACTATCAATAAATGAGGGTTTTTTTTCTCCCTTAACTAACCTAGCCATTAATTTCCCGGATTTGTTACCGAATCGATACATTTTTGCCTGGAATCTAAGATCTTTTTGAGTTTCTGTGAACAATATTAGGGCATCTCTTTCTTTTTTGGCTTTAATGTATTTAGCCCAATTAAAAGGTGACTTGTGTAAAAGAAAGTGATTATATGAGTTTATGACAAAATTAGTAGCTTCCTTTTCTCTATTTTTCATGATCTTAGTTATTTTAGCCGCATATGCTGTTATTTCTCCTCTAATGACTGCCTTAGCGGCTCCCCAGAAGATTTCTGGTCTGTCAATGTATTCTGCGTTAAATTGAATGTATTCTTTAAATTTATCATTTAAATGTTTTTTAAGTTTTGCATCGTTAGCCAAGTGGTAAGGAAACCTAAATCTCAGGGGAGCTGTTTTTAGGCTATTTAGGTGTATTTCAAGAAAAATGGGGGCGTGGTCTGAAATGATTATAGGTGTAATTCCTGTTTTTATGTTCTTAGAGCAGAGCCTCTCATCTGCTAGCAGTAGGTCTATTCTAAATAAGGTTTTGTGTACCCTAGATAAACATGTGTAGTCTCGGACATCGGGGTTTTGCATCCGCCAGATGTCTTTGACCGACAGATTCTGAAAGAGACTCTTGAAAATTTTTGTTTCTAGTTTGTCCTTTTTTACCTTTAGTTGTTTACTGCTATATCTCAATCTGTCCAAAGGGGATTGTGGGGCCATATTGAAGTCTCCTCCTGTTATCAAAAACCCTTCTGTAAAGGAAAAAATAGTGGATTGCATTAAATTCCAAAACTCATAATCCAATTTGTTGGGTGCATATAAATTACACAATGTATATATTTGTTTGGCTATTCAGATTTTTATAATTATGAATCTCCCCTCTGGGTCGGCCCTTGTCTGAAGTACGTCATAATCTAGTCTTTTGCCTAGCAGTATTGCCACCCCCCTCTTCCTCCTGACACTAGGTGAAGCGATCACCTCTTTTATCCAAGCACATTTTAATTTCAGTACTTCTTCTAAGTTTAGGTGTGTTTCTTGCAGGAAGATGATATCTGCCTGTAATCTTCGCATGTGTGATACTATAGCTTTTCTTTTTATGGGAGTTGATATTCCTCCTACATTCCATGATATTAACCTAAACTTATCAAGTGGTTTCGTCATGCTAACTTAATCGCTAAATTGGGTAGGGCAGGAAGATAGAGGAGCGGGAGGGGGGGAGAGAGAGAAAGAAAAGGGAAGAAAAAAGATAAAAAAAAAAAGGAGAGAGGGAGAGAAAAAAAAAAAAAAAAAAAAAAAAAAGGGGGGGGACTGAAACTCTATTATATGATAAAGGAGGGGAACCACCTCCTCCTTTCCCCCTCTGTCCCAGAAGGGATCCCCTTCCAGGAAGTATACTTTTGAATTGATAGATCCATTATGCTTATATGATAGATATTGGAAAAAAGTCAGTATCATTAAGAACAAAATTATTTCTGTTCTCTTACTTTTTAGCTGCATGCCCTTACTGAGAGAAAACTTGCCCTCTTTACTCTACTTCGGTATATAGCCTTTCTGCCTCCTTAGCATTGTCAAAAAAATGTATGTTATCTCTAATGACTACTTTAAGTTTAGCTGGGTAGATTAACGTTGCCCTGTAACCCTTTTGAATGAATTTTGTGCATATAGGTGCTAAGTCCCTCCTTTTTGTTTAGGTCTCTACCGAGTAGTCTTGAAACAATAAAATTTTGGCACCGTCTATATTGATAGGTTGCTTTTTTCTAAACTGTTGCAATATAAGGACTTTGTCTGAGTAATTCAAAAACCGGGCAATAACTACTCTAGGCCTCTTATTTATTTTAGTGTCATCAGAGGGGGGACCAATTCTGTGGATTCTCTCAATTATAATCTGTGTACTTGATATTTCCAGTAGTTGACCTAGCGTTTCTGTTATAAATAGCGTTAGATTTTCATATTTTTTTTCCTCTGGAATGCCAATTATCCTTATGTTATTTCTTCGTGACCGATTTTCTAGGTCTTCTAGTCTAAGCTGCATTTTTGTAGCTTAATTTCTGCGTCTTCCAATTTAGAGCCTTGTGCCACTGTGAGATCTTCTAAATCTGACACTCTCTGCTCTGCCTCTTGAAGTCTGCCTGAAAATTGCCTAACTTCCTGAGATAGTTGATCTATATCATGTTTAATTTCAATTCTTAAAATATCGAATTTAGGAGTCAGAGCTTCTGATATATTGGTGACTAGGTTTTGTAAATTCAGTACTTCACTCGTTGGATTAAGATTAGTTGCAGAGTGTGCCTCCGCTAGAGGCTCAGCAATTCCTTTCGATTTCTTGTCTCTGTGTCTGCCTGCCATGCTTGGAGATATTGACTTAGAAGAAGTATTGAGAAATTTATCCATGTGCCAAATGTGCGTGTGCCAAAAATACTTATTGGGGGGAGCACCCCTGGGTGTTAAGTGGTAATATTAAGATAGGGGAATGGGTTATTAGTGTGAGAAGAGAGAAAAAAAAAAAAAAAGGGGTGAAAAAAGTGACTTGTAAGTGTGAGTAAAGTTTAAAGGGCAGGGGATGTGGAAGGAAAGTGAATATTTTGTGTAATTATTTGTGAGGAATGTGCAAGTGAGGGAAAAAAAAAAAAAAAAAAAAGGGAAAGTGTAAGTGATTTTAGGATTATAATATCAAGCTTTGGCAGACAGACAGAAAGTCGCAGTCAAATTTGAAAAGATATGGAAGGACAGATAATATGCGGTCTTCCTCTAGGACAATTTCTTTACTGGCTTTTAAATTTAGGTTAACTTACATTTATTGAACCACGGTCTTAAATCTCTTACTAGGGGGATATTTGAGAAGACCCAGGCCACAGGGTATTATATAACCCTGTTTGGATTTACCCCACAGTAGGATGTCTGCGGGTAGGGCCAAAACCCTGTCCCAGGAAATTCAGGTAAGGGACTTCTCAGAATAGTTACCCAGGCTTATCAGAAATAACAATATAATTAACCCACAATACCATTATATCAATGATTAGACAAGCTTTTTGTTTCCTAGACCAGGCACTTTGTTAAATTTTACTTTTTTTCCTCTTCTTTCCTCCCTTTCCTCGCCCCTTCCCTCTCCTTCCCCCTCCCTTCCTCTCTTTTTTTAGATAATTATGGTGCGTGCTCTTTTACCTGACTGTATTTAAATATAGTTTATCTATATATACAGATGCAAAGAGAAAGGAATACAATGTCTACACATAACAAAGATTTCTGAGATTAGTGGTTTTGATCCTATAATTTCAAGGCCTAATTTTAAACCTAGGAGCTTAGCTTACAGAAATCTTACAGATACTCTTTGAGGACAGGATAGTAAGGCTAATTTAGGTTATTACACAACATTGTTTTAGACTCAGGGAGTGAATTGGCAGTATTAGTAAAAAATAGAGCAATTGATAGCAAATCTACACACAGCTTTTAAGTCAACAATTTAACAGGTCTCAAATGATTCTTATATGAAAATTTATGCAGTGGCAACCCTTTTAATGCAGTAAGAGGGAGAAAAAAAAAAAAGACTTATTATGCTAAGGTCAGAACAGAGACTTTTAACGTTACTTTGTCTCTTTCTTTAACCTGTACCATCCAAGAAAAAACATTATGTAACTTTTTGTTATAATTGTGACTTCTAGCAGCGTTCTGTGCTGCTTTTGTTTCTTTCTCTTTCCCCTTGATATGAGTCTTTTGGTTGGCCTCTGCGTTCAACTCTTTAGGCTTTTTTTTTAGAAGTGTTCTAAGTGTATTTTTTTTCCCTTTTCCCTCTTTTCTCTTCCTCTCCTTTTGAGGTCCCACAAGCTGTGTCTTGTTATTTGCGGAGTTTTTTGTCCCAGAAAGAAAAACAGAAGAGAGATATTTTTTCCCCAGCAGGAAAATATTTTGATTTGATATGTATTTCAATGCAACTTGGGTAGTGTTCGTGTTTCTATTTCCCCTTCTGACTGGCCCCCTTTCCTCTTTCTCCTTTCCCTTGCTCCTTAACAGTTTTTTTTCTTGTATTATTGTATATGAGGAAAAGAAACAAATAAATCCACAGATTCCAGAGAAAGCAGCGTTTATCTCTGATTAATACACTCACCCTCCGGTGTCCGTGGTCTGGTACAAAAACTTTTTCCTTGCCAGCCAGGGGATAAGGAGCACTACTGAATCCTGCTCCGTTTCCACAAAATAGGCGATCCCTCTGATCCTCTCCGACCTGCCTCCTCCCGCGCAACACCGGTGGGGGGGGGGGGGGGAGTCAAATGGTAAACTCCGGGCCGGGTCCAGAAGCAGCACCGCCAGAACAGGTGCTAAGTGAACCGGCCTCAACCGAGGGCACCAAAGGAAGTCTCCACGCTCAGGGTCCCTCTGATACACCAGCGCAGCTGGCTCCTATCGATACCTCCTCCCACGCAGCACCGGTGGGGGAGGAGGGGCAGGTCTCCAGCACTCACCGGACTCCCGAGCCCTCCGGGCGTGATTCCGCACTTCTCGGCGGCAAGAAGCGATAAATGTCCGGTCTCTGCACCAGGAGGGGAGATAGAGAAACAAGGAGAGTTGGCAGGGAACTATAGTGTGGGGCAAGCAGTCAAAAGACTTGTCGGGTAAGCAGCCTTACAATTTTTTATGTATTTTTCTCCTTTCTTTTTTCCTGTCAGTTGCACATATGGGTCTTTCTTATTACAGTGCAGTGTATTGGGGATATCCTCCCCTTTAGAACAAGGGGTCTCTCAACAGTGGGCTTGGAGTTTCCACTGTGCGTTCCGGCAGCGTGTGGTCCTTGCCGTCCAAGTAGCAGCCTCTGAATTCAGGGCTTGGCGCGTGGATTACACCGCCAGGTGCTTGGGACTGGAGAACAGACGCTCAGCTACCTGTGCTAAGCTCCTCCTCCGGAACAGGTCTAGAGCATGCAATTTTTAAGCAACTTTCTAATTTACTTCTATTATCCATTTTTCTTTGTTCGCTTGGTATCTTTATTTGAAAAAGCAGGAATGTAAGCTTAGGAGATTACCTATTTTTGGTTCAGGGTAGCCCCTGCTGATTGGTAGCTACATTTATTGCAATTGTTAGTGTTTTTTTTTTTTTAGATAGCCTTTTTTTTTGGGGGGGGGGGTGGTTTCTTGTTAATTGTGGTAGTGAATGGTAGTGTCTAATCTTCCTTTTGGGTGCATCTGTGATAAAACCACTGCAAGGAATGGCCTCAGCACAAAATAGTCCAGTGCTTTTTATCTCTCTCTCTCCCACACTATTCTCCCCATTTTTCCAACACTACATTTCTGCCCACTGATAGAAAGACATATAATACTTTTCAGTTTATTAAGTGTAGAGTTGGCATTTTAAGTTTTTTTTTTTCAGTCTTTCAGAAATCTTAAAAATGTTGGTTTTAAAGGGGCATGAAACCCAATTTTTTTCTTTCGTGATTTAGAAAGAGCATGTCATTTTAAACAACTTTCTAATTTACTTCTATTATCTCATTTGCTTCATTCTCTTGATATCACTTGCTGAAAAGCATATCTAGATATGCTCAGTAGCTGCTGATTGGTTGCTGCCCATAGAGGCCTTGTATGATTGGCTCACACATGTGCATTGCTATTTCTTCAACAAAGGATATCTAAAGAATTGAGCAAATTAGATAATAGAAGTAAATTGGAAAGTTGCTTAAAATTACATGCCCTATCTGAATCATGAAAGTTTAATTTTGACTAGACTGCCCCTTTAAGTGATTTTATGTCAAAACCTAGAATTGTATTGGCTGAGTGAAAAACAGTAATGATTTCTTTTTGAATATTACAAACCTCAGCATTTCGAATTTGGTGATTATGAGATAAGAACAGTTTTGTCTTGGGAAACAAGGTAATAGTCATCCAAATATGTTATCAAACCAAAATCCTTCAGCCCTCAAGGCAGAGATTAATGTTTTCATCTCCTTGGGTGACACAACAAGGCACTGAACTCATCAAGTGGGAAAGCAGATAAATTACCCAACTTGTTTTGACAAAAATATTTTTCTGAGCTGGAGATGAAAATAAACATTCAAATAATAACTTTTTGAGATGTGTAAAAAAACAAAAAACCCATACATTTTGTTGATGAAAATTTACTAGAAGATTCATGTCTGCCATTTTGAATTGATAATAAAAGATTACTTTGCTTATGTTTTTTTAGGTTTATTATCAAATGATAGTCATCAAACTTTTTGGATACTAGCTAAGTACTGATTATGAAACCTATTTCACATTTGGTCATGATTTGAAAGCTTGTTTTTGTTTGAAGGTTTTAAACTTCATGAACTTTATGTTTAAGTTGCTTTTATTAAAAATAAAATGCAGTGGGGAGGGTAAACTGAGTGGGAATTGATTTAAACTTGGATAGCCCTGTAAAATCTGAAGTCAGAATCTCTGTTAAATGAATAAAAGATTGCATTGATTTACTGTGTGTTGTTCTAGAGTGTTAGACCATTTACTCTGGATTATTGGAAAGTGAAGAGTGACTAGGTTTGGTATTAAATGAACACTGAACCCCAATTTTTTTCTTTAATGATTCAGATAGAGCATGCATATTTAAGCAACGTTCTGATTTACTCCTGTTATCAATTTTTCTTTGTTCGCTTGCTGTAATGCTCATGGGATACTCCTCTATCAGACCGAACTCGGCCAGTAGTCTTGTTATGCCGGCGTCGAGCCGGAATGATAGGGAATATCCCAGTGCAGATAAAGTCAGTAAGATGAGGAAGGCGGCACTCACCACAGGCAGGACAGTCCCCAGCGGCAACGGCAGAGCAGTCCAAGGCAAATCACTAGAATGGTCAGACAGGCAGGGCTTGGAACAGTAAAGCAGTCCAAGGGCAAACCACTAGAATGGTCAGGCAGCCAGGGTTTGGCAACAGTAAAGCAGTCCAAGGGCAAACCACTAGAATGGTCAGGCAGGCAGGGTTTGGCAACGGTAAAGCAGCCCAAGGGCACACCACTAGAATGGTCAGGCAGGCAGGGTTTGGCAACAAAGAGGCAATTCAGAACAACAGGGGTTAATAAGCAGAGTAGTCAGACAAGCAGAGTTCAGCAGCAGTAAATCAATCCAGCAATTAAGGGGTAAAGCAGGCAGAGTAGTCAGAGAAGCAGGGATCATACACAAATAGGATAATTGAAGCAACGATCTATCACACCCAGGAGCACACAAAGTAACACCTATACTTGGGCGGTGATAGATCGTTGTGACAGGACTTACATAGGCGCAGGATTCGCGCCACAGGTGTTCTGGACAGGCATCAGGGAGAGAGGAGCGTGCGGCAATGACGCCAGCACCGCACGCATCCAGACCCGACACAACCCCTGGCAACGAGCAGGGAAGGAGACGCTGCGCCCCTAGCAACGGCTAGAGCGGTGCAGCGTGATGCTTGCTATCTTTATTTAAAAAGCAGGAAGGTAAAATTAAGGAGCCAGACCATTTTTGGTTGAGAACCTGGGTTGCGCTTGCTTATTGGTGGCAAAATGTAGCCACCAATAAGCAAGCGCTATCCAAGTGCTAAGTAAGTGAACATATAGTAGAATATTTATAGGCATAGTTAGAATTGGTGTTTTACAGATTTACAATCATGTTTATAGTTATTACGTCTTGAGAGATTTCTTTACCTTTGGTATCCTCTTAGTAGGAGGTTTTAAATACTTATGTATTTAGATACAAATGACATAATTAAGCTAAGAAAATAGATGCAAGATGTGTACTAACGTATGATATAATAGTAGTTATAATAATGGAACATTTAAAGGGATAGGAAAGTCAAAATTAAACTTGCATGATTCAGAAAGAGCATGTCATTTTAAGACACCTTTAAAGGGACTGTCTACCTACATCAGAATTTTTATTGTTTAAAAAGATAGATAATCCCTTTATTACCCATTCCCACACCCATTTTGACAGACATCCATTTTAGCCTATCAAAACTGTCTCACCTGAACTCCACGTGCGTGAGCACAGTGTTATCTATATGACACACATGAACTAACACCCTCTAGTGGTTTGATATATTCTTTATAATGTTATGTTTTATTCCCTGTGCCACTTCTCTTGCATTAATATATATATATATATATACAGGGAGTGCAGAATTATTAGGCAAATTAGTATTTTGACCACATCATCCTCTTTATGCATGTTGTCTTACTCCAAGCTGTATAGGCTCGAAAGCCTACTACCAATTAAGCATATTAGGTGATGTGCATCTCTGTAATGAGAAGGGGTGTGGTCTAATGACATCAACACCCTATATCAGGTGTGCATAATTATTAGGCAACTTCCTTTCCTTTGGCAAAATGGGTCAAAAGAAGGACTTGACAGGCTCAGAAAAGTAAAAAATAGTGAGATATCTTGCAGAGGGATGCAGCACTCTTAAAATTGCAAAGCTTCTGAAGCGTGATCATCGAACAATCAAGCGTTTCATTCAAAATAGTCAACAGGGTTGCATGAAGCGTGTGGAAAAACCAAGGCGCAAAATAACTGCCCATGAACTGAGGAAAGTCAAGCGTGCAGCTGCCAAGATGCCACTTGCCACCAGTTTGGCCATATTTCAGAGCTGCAACATCACTGGAGTGCCCAAAAACACAAGGTGTGCAATACTCAGAGACATGGCCAAGGTAAGAAAGGCTGAAAGACGACCACCACTGAACAAGTGTCAAGACTGGGCCAAGAAATATCTCAAGACTGATTTTTCTAAGGTTTTATGGACTGATGAAATGAGAGTGAGTCTTGATGGGCCCGTGGCTGGATTGGTAAAGGGCAGAGAGCTCCAGTCTGACTCAGACGCCAGCAAGGTGGAGGTGGAGTACTGGTTTGGGCTGGTATCATCAAAGATGAGCTTGTGGGGCCTTTTCGGGTTGAGGATGGAGTCAAGCTCAACTCCCAGTCCTACTGCCAGTTTCTGGAAGACACCTTCTTCAAGCAGTGGTACAGGAAGAAGTCTGCATCCTTCAAGAAAAACATGATTTTCATGCAGGACAATGCTCCATCACACGCGTCCAAGTACTCCACAGCGTGGCTGGCAAGAAAGGGTATAAAAGAAGAAAATCTAATGACATGGCCTCCTTGTTCACCTGATCTGAACCCCATTGAGAACCTGTGGTCCATCATCAAATGTGATATTTACAAGGAGGGAAAACAGTACACCTCTCTGAACAGTGTCTGGGAGGCTGTGGTTGCTGCTGCACGCAATGTTGATGGTGAACAGATCAAAACACTGACAGAATCCATGGATGGCAGGCTTTTGAGTGTCCTTGCAAAGAAAGGTGGCTATATTGGTCACTGATTTGTTTTTGTTTTGTTTTTGAATGTCAGAAATGTATATTTGTGAATGTTGAGATGTTATAATCAATCAAGCAATCAATTTGGACTATATAAAGCTGCAGGAGGATAAAGTATACCACAAAGGAGCCAACAAAATTAGCTAAATTAGATTAAAGGGAACAGGGGACTTGTGCACATATGGTTATTGCCTTGAAGGGGGCTGTATAAAAGGGGAATCAGGCACTATAATTCAGGAACAAAGTTTGCGGGTACTTAAAGGACTTCTGCCAAAAAAATTATTTGAGTATTAACAAAGAGTGCTGAAACTATGTAAAGGTTGTATCAAACTAGGAATTGTATCCTGGCTAATAGGTACCCCTCTGTAGAGTGCTGATGAAGGCCTAAGTTATCTAGAGAGTGGACGTAATCTGCAGGCTAGTGTGATGAAGTTAGTTTGCAATCTGCGTCTGCAGTGTCTAACGTGTCCCATCAGAGGCCCCAACTAATCCCCAACATGAACACCCAAGAGAAAAGAGTAATAACAGTTCATTGCCGATACCTTCAATGATAACAACAGCAGCGGTATAACAGTATCATCTGCATGTCACTTATCACGTACGTGTGTCTCAGGTTTCTCCTCACGGATTAAATGTAATATGGTAACAGAAATGGTGTGCTCTCTCCCTTAAAAATACGTGTGTGCCACCCCGGCTGCATGAAGCACGCCACTTAGAATGGGACAAAGGTTTAGATGAAAGAGGATGATCAGAGAGACGTTCTGGAAATCTGGCCGATGATATTAGCTCTAGTCAGCTGTCTAGTATACCTGGTAGTGGATTGGAAGATACATTTGCACAGCCTACAGGGTAACACAACTATGTATAGGAGGTTCAAACAACATATAATTGATAACAGTAACGGAATAAAAGTTAATCCTTAATGATACAGTCCCAAAAAAAATGCGCTAGGGGTATCTAAGATAGTTCATCTCATAACCATAATTGAGGCTTGCTAAGTGATTGTCAGGTTAAGCCCATAGGTCTGTCCTTTAGCGTTGTAAACATCAACAGATGCCTTCTCTCGTATAAGGCCTTTTAGCAGCAGGGCAGTCAGACGGGTCTAAATACCTTCTTATCTGGGAATTTTGGCGCTGGGCAACCAAACCAATCAAGTCCCACCTGCGAGAGGTCAGCTTCCCTGCAGGTACGGATCTCTGTGTTTTCTTGCTTTCGGCCCCGGTATCTGCATAACGAGCCTCCCTTATGACCCTCTTGCGCTGAGGTTGCTTACGAGTAGTAATCCACCACACTGAGGCTTTCGCCATCCCACAGGTTCGATGCAGTGCTAAATAGCGAAAGTGAGAGGGTTTCTTTGTGTCGCAGACTTTCTTAATAGCCTTTGGACTCACAAGACTTTTTCAGCCCACGTGGGGAGAACAGTGTTATGTTCCTCTGAACTGAGTTAGCTGGATTCAGCAATTTCCTCACAGACGCAGAGCTTTGTTTTCTCTGAGGGCAATAGTCTGCAACCTGCTTACATTCCATCTGCTCCAGCATCCAAATTAGGTTCCGTTGTAAATCGCAGAAGTGCTGAGTCAGCATAGATAGGACCTTCTTCCATTACAGTTGAGCGATACTGTTCCATATAGTGTGATAAATTTTAATGTCAGCTGCTAGAATTTTCTGCTCAAACCCGGAAATCCGGAGGGGGGGGGGGGTTTAGAGGGGATATTCTGAGGCTACCGCCACTCAATGTAAGCCACCATCTTTAGTTTCTCTGATGCCGTGATCACTGCGTGGATTGTCCTTGCTCTTTATCTGGTCTTATATAGAAGAAAAAAAGGCTTTTGTATTCTCCCAAACTCATTCATACAGTATCACATTTGGTTGGGACTTAACTTTAATGACTTCAGGCAGTCAAATTAGGTAAATAGGTCCCTTTTTGTAGGTCTTGAGTCGGGAGCTCTGTAGGAGTGCAGCCATCCACTTTGACGGTTAGCTCCGCCCCCCATTTTAAATATTGAATATCAATGCAATGCCAGACTACATTATAACTACAAATGTAAAAAAATATATTTATGTTTACAATAATAAACACAACGAGAAAAAGTAAATACATATTAATTCATATACAATACTTAGAAAGAATATGCATCATCATACATGAGAAGTCATACTATTTTAAACATTGTAGATAAATGCTAAAATACACTATTAACCCCTATGCTGTCCTAATCTAATCACCAAATAAACCCTCATACAGGTATTGGGGGTTGTTAGGTGATTAAGGCCTATTACATGCTAAACAACAATAATCACCCAATCAACCCCCATACAGGTGATTATGCCCTAAACCACCACCTCCCAACACTCACTTTGGGGCTAGGAGAAAAACTACCCTGTTCTATCAGCCACAGTTAGTAGAATCCAGGTAAATATAAATAGTCCTCTTGCACAGTCTTATAGTCCCTAAGGCCTAGATTTGGAGTTTGGCGGTAGATGGGCTGTTAACGCTCCGCGGGCTTTTTTCTGGCCGCACCATAAAATTAACTCTGGTATCGAGAGTTCAAAAAAATGCTGCGTTAGGCTCCAAAAAAGGAGCGTAGAGCATTTTTACCGCAAATGCAACTCTCGATACCAGAGTTGCTTACGGACGCGGCCAGCATCAAAAACGTGCTTGTGCACGATTCCCCCATAGGAAACAATGGGGCTGTTTGAGCTGAAAAAAAACCTAACACCTGCCAAAAAGCAGCGTTCAGCTCCTAACGCAGCCCCATTGTTTCCTATGGGGAAACACTTCCTACGTCTGCACCTAACACTCTAACATGTACCCCGAGTCTAAACACCCCTAACCTTACACTTATTAACCCCTAATATGCCGCCCCCGCTATCGCTGACCCCTGTATATTATTATTAACCCCTAATCTTCCGCTCCGTAAACCGCCGCAACTTACATTATCCTTATGTACCCCTAATCTGCTGCCCCTAACACCGCCGACCCCTATATTATATTTATTAACCCCTAACCTGCCCCCCACAACGTCGCCGCCAGCTACTTACAATAATTAACCCCTAATCTGCCGAGCGGACCTGAACGCTACTATAATAAAGTTATTAACCCCTAATCCGCCTCACTAACCCTATCATAAATAGTATTAACCCCTAATCTGCCCTCCCTAACATCGCCGACACCTAACTTCAATTATTAACCCCTAATCTGACGACCGGAGCTCACCGCTACTATAATAAATGGATTAACCCCTAAAGCTAAGTCTAACCCTAACACTAACACCCCCCTAAGTTAAATATAATTTAAATCTAACGAAATTAATTAACTCTTATTAAATAAATTATTCCTATTTAAAGCTAAATACTTACCTGTAAAATACATCCTAATATAGCTACAATATAAATTATAATTACATTGTAGCTATTTTAGGATTAATATTTAGTTTACAGGCAACTTGGTAATTATTTTAACCAGGTACAATAGCTATTAAATAGTTAAGAACTATTTAATAGTTACCTAGTTAAAATAATAACAAAATTACCTGTAAAATAAATCCTAACCTAAGTTATAATTAAACCTAACACTACCCTATCAATAAATTAATTAAATAAAATACCTACAATTACCTACAATAAAACCTAACACTACACTATCAATAAATAAATTAAATACAATTGCTACAAATAACTACAATTACATAAACTAACTAAAGTACAAAAAATAAAAAAGAACTAAGTTACAAAAAATAAAAAAATATTTACAAACATAAGAAAAATATTACAACAATTTTAAACTAATTACACCTACTCTAAGCCCCCTAATAAAATAACAAAGACCCCCAAAATAAAAAATTCCCTACCCTATTCTAAATTAATAAATGTAAAAGCTCTTTTACCTTACCAGCCCTGAACAGGGCCCTTTGCGGGGCATGCCCCAAGAAGTTCAGCTCTTTTTTGTTCCGATCAGCCAATAGAATGCGAGCTCAATCTGATTGGCTGATTGGATCAGCCAATCGGATTGAACTTGATTCTGATTGGCTGATTCCATCAGCCAATCAGAATATTCCTACCTTAATTCCGATTGGCTGATAGAATCCTATCAGCCAATCGGAATTCGAGGGACGCCATCTTGGATGACGTCCCTTAAAGGAACCGTCATTCGTCGGGAGACGCCGGAAGAAGAGGATGGATCCGCGTCGGATGATTCAAGATGGACCCGCTCCGCACCGGATGGAAGAAGATCGAAGATGCCGCTTGGAGAAGATGTTTGCCGGTCCGGATGTCCTCTTCTTGCCGGATAGGAGGAAGACTTTGGACCCTCTTCTGGACCTCTTCAGCACCGGATGCCAGGACGGATCGGTGATACCTGGATGGTGAAGACAAGGTAGGAAGATCTTCAGGGGCTTAGTGTTAGGTTTATTTAAGGGGGGTTTGGGTTAGATTAGGGGTATGTGGGTGGTGGGTTGTAATGTTGGGGGGGGGTATTGTATGTTTTTTTTTTACAGGCAAAAGAGCTGAACTTCTTGGGGCATGCCCCGCAAAGGGCCCTGTTCAGGGCTGGTAAGGTAAAAGAGCTTTTACATTTATTAATTTAGAATAGGGTAGGGAATTTTTTATTTTGGGGGTCTTTGTTATTTTATTAGGGGGCTTAGAGTAGGTGTAATTAGTTTAAAATTGTTGTAATATTTTTCTTATGTTTGTAAATATTTTTTTATTTTTTGTAACTTAGTTCTTTTTTATTTTTTGTACTTTAGTTAGTTTATGTAATTGTAGTTATTTGTAGCAATTGTATTTAATTTATTTATTGATAGTGTAGTGTTAGGTTAATTGTAGGTAATTGTAGGTATTTTATTTAATTAATTTATTGATAGGGTAGTGTTAGGTTTAATTATAACTTAGGTTAGGATTTATTTTACAGGTAATTTTGTTATTATTTTAACTAGGTAACTATTAAATAGTTCTTAACTATTTAATAGCTATTGTACCTGGTTAAAATAATTACCAAGTTTCCTGTAAAATAAATATTAATCCTAAAATAGCTACAATGTAATTATAATTTATATTGTAGCTATATTAGGATGTATTTTACAGGTAAGTATTTAGCTTTAAATAGGAATAATTTATTTAATAAGAGTTAATTAATTTCGTTAGATTTAAATTATATTTAATTTAGGGGGGTGTTAGTGTTAGGGTTAGACTTAGCTTTAGGGGTTAATCCATTTATTATAGTAGCGGTGAGCTCCGGTCGTCAGATTAGGGGTTAATAATTGAAGTTAGGTGTCGGCGATGTTAGGGAGGGCAGATTAGGGGTTAATACTATTTATGATAGGGTTAGTGAGGCGGATTAGGGGTTAATAACTTTATTATAGTAGCACTCAGGTCCGCTCGGCAGATTAGGGGTTAATAAGTGTAGGCAGGTGTCGGCGACGTTGAGGGGGGCAGATTAGGGGTTAATAAATATAATATAGGGGTCGGCGGTGTTAGGGGCAGCAGATTAGGGGTACATAAGTATAACGTAGGTGGCGGCGCTTTGCGGTCGGCAGATTAGGGGTTAATTATTGGAAGTAGCTGGCGGCGACGTTGTGGGGGGCAGGTTAGGGGTTAATAAATGTAATACAGGGGTCGGCGGGGTTAGGGGCAGCAGATTAGGGGTACATAAGTATAACGTAGGTGGCGGTCGGCAGATTAGGGGTTAAAAAATTTTAATCGAGTGGCGGCGATGTGGGGGGACCTCGGTTTAGGGGTACATAGGTAGTTTATGGGTGTTAGTGTACTTTAGGGTACAGTAGTTAAGAGCTTTATGAACCGTCGTTAGCCCAGAAAGCTCTTAACTCCTGCTTTTTTACGGCGGCTGGAGTTTTGTCGTTAGATGTCTAACGCTCACTTCAGAAACGACTCTAAATACCGGCGTTAGAAAGATCCCATTGAAAAGTTAGGATACGCAATTGACGTAAGGGGATCTGCGGTATGGAAAAGTCGCGGCTGAAAAGTGAGCGTTAGACCCTTTAATCACTGACTCCAAATACCGGCGGTAGCCTACAACCAGCGTTAGGAGCCTCTAACGCTGGTTTTCACGGCTAACGCCAAACTCTAAATCTAGCCGTTAGAGAGCTCTTGGGTAATCGACCCCTGTAATAGTTCAGGCAACTTGGAATAACTCTCCCTTTTTTCCCACGCAAAATTGTTTTGAAAACTGCCCATCTCTCTTGTCAGCTCACAACACGCCCCTTAGCGATGATCTTAGCAACCAATCGTTACCCAGCACACAGAGGAGCATCACTGTTAACAGCTGTCAGTCCCACCCCCTGATCACCTGCTGAGATTGTAGTCAGTCTGGCTGAGGATGTACAAATGCAGCCTTTTGAAGTGCCAGATCTGAGGGCAATAGATAGACCAGATACCACTTTTGTCCCTAGAAGATTTACTGCCATGAGTAATTAACGCTCTGCTTTAAAGCAGCCTGCTCAGACTTTGTGTCAGACTGACTCAGAAAATGTAAATCAGACTTTTAAGCAGAGACTGTGAAAATCTTTCTTTGTACACTGGCTTGTGACATAATTTGTACAAATAGCAATACAGCACTGTTATTGACATACATGCATGAGAGGCAAGCCCCAAAACACAGAATAAGGGAAACCATGTGGGCCCAACCCCCCATCAGTGAGCCTGGGCATCCACTCTTCCGTCACAAACATCTCAAGATTTTTTATATAAAATGCTTAGGTGTGCACTGTAAAACAACTTTGCAATACACTTTCATTATTTAGGTTGTCCCCTTTTCATGATTCTCTAATTCTCAGAACTAAAAAAACACACTGCAGACTTATCAAGGCTAACCCTGCTGCATATCTTTCCCTAATTTTCTTTAACAAATAACAGTTGAAAAACATTGAACTTTTTACTAACAATATGACCATGGCTAACGTTGTTGCCTGCAGGCTCAAGTCCAGACTGGCTCCTCCAAATGAGGCAAGTGTTGGGTGGAGTTTGGCTACCGTAAAAAAATTGCAGCAAACAAGATGTTCATTTGTTTTGAAACATGTTTAGACTTGACTATATTATTCTATTGCAACAGAAATGTTTTGTAATTACTATGGGTTTACAGTTCCTTTAATGGGACAGTATTAAAAAAACAACTTTCCATTCCAATTTACTTTTAACATCTGCTTTCTACTTATATCATGTGCTTTGTTCTTTTGGTATTCTTTGTTGAAAATTAAATCTAGGTAGTCTTATATGCTAATTTTGAAGGCCGCCTCGTATCTCTTAATTTTTCACAGCTAGACAGCTCTAGTTCATGTGTTCCATATAGATTACATTGTGCTCAGTCCTGTGGAGTTACCTAGGAGTCAGCACTGATTGGCTAAAATACATGTCTTTCAAAAGAACTGAAATAAGGGGGAGTCTGCAGAGGCTTAGATACAAGATAATCTCCGAGGAATCTATTTTAAAATCCAGTATCGCTGAATGCAAATGAAGCAAATCTGTGGAAATATTAAAGCGATAAATAAAAAAGAAAACGACTTTTAGAGAAACACACAGCACACAAATAGTTTTTTAATATTGTGGCACTTACATTAGAAAGAAAATTTAATGAGGGAAGAAATATTCACTTTACCACAGTTCTGCATCTAAATTCATCACATACACAATCAGCTCAGACTCATTTCATTGTGGCAGACATCAATATAGAGCACTTTACGGGGGCGTGTCCGGGCCATGGCCTAGAATGGCTGCTTAACTGGGAGCTCTGCATAGGAAAATTACAAACCGCCTTGTAATTGCAATTTTTCACATCCATCCAGAGAGAAATAGACTAACACGAATCTGATAATACGTTACTGGATTGGAATATAAGTTTATTGAGAGAAGAAAGACCTCCCAGGCTGGACCGCAGAGATCTCTTGGCGGCCTACAGGGACAGAGAACTCAGCACCCCCCCCCCCGGGGAACCGGGGTAAGCAGAGTAAGTGTAGTACCTCTGCATCTATCTACCTGAACCCGCTTAAAGTGCTGCAATATGGGGGATATCTCTATCATCATAGGGGACCTGCTCCTTGAATTCGAGCGCAGGCTTTGCAGCAGATTGGACCGCCTTGCGTCCCGCATGGAACAGGTGCATAGGGAGACGGCACTGTCTAAACTAGAGGTGGAGATGGCGGCAAACACTAATAGCAAAGGAGAAACTTCCCAACCATCTACGACCCAGCTTGCTGCAGAGAAAACTCTGGTGTACCTAGAGTCGAGAGCCAGTGGGGAATCCTTAACCTATACAGCGGTCCCGGTCCCAGGGAGTGCGGCCGGCCCCCTGGGGTGGGACCCTGTTCACTTCAATGGCCGCAAGGAACTGTGCACGGAGGTAAATTTGTGGCAAATGGCCATAGAATCCGGAGAATGGATAAGGGAGACCGCTTGGTATGTGGCTGATTCACGGCGAGAGTGGTGCTTACCGGCAGCTTGCGATTTTCAGCCCGGAGCAGTGGGGGAAGCTGGACTCTTCCTAGATGGCATATACGGGCGGGGGGGGACCCGGATAACCCCTGCTCAAGGTGA
The DNA here is from genome assembly GCF_027579735.1 of Bombina bombina. Taxonomy (NCBI): domain Eukaryota; kingdom Metazoa; phylum Chordata; class Amphibia; order Anura; family Bombinatoridae; genus Bombina; species Bombina bombina. The sequence goes on along the minus strand of NC_069502.1, from coordinate 1,106,486,783 downwards.
CGGTTCCCCCTGGCTTCTGGTGAGACTTTGTGGTCGTCAGGACTGGCTGCTCCCTGGTCTGTGCATTAGGCAAGGTGTGGGCTAAGGTACTGGAATGCCTCGAGGCAGACTCTGGATTTACTGCTGAGTGCCAAGTAAAGGCTTTATTACTAGGATAACCTGTGCATATAAGTCCCCTATAGGGAATCATTTGATTTAAAGGACTAAGCTATTATGTTACCCCCACTGGGGATATAGCCTTTATCTATGGTTTCAAATGTACCTCCAGAGAGGCTTTTTTTCAGCATAAATATTCAATTAGGCCCCTGCAAGAAATAGTGTATGCTCCCCATGGAAGCTTAATCTGATACCCTAAAAGTGGAATGCTAGCTTATACAGGGTTTATTTTATTTATATACAGCCTGGTTGTTCATTTGCCTTTATTATATGTATGTCCCTGGAATATGAACGCAATGTTATTACTTCCATATACCTTTTTAACAATGTTTGATGTTCTCTACGTTATACTACATAGGAGGTTATTAATTTACATATAAGTATTAATGGAGGTCTCTATCTAAGACGCAACCATAACTAAAATAGTGTTCCTGAGATTCTCTGTGGCCTAAGAATGATCCTCCAGCAATGTGAATGTTACATAGACTACTAATTTATCCATCTTTGTATAAAGCACCTAAGGCTAGGAGGGGCCCGGTTTCTCTTGAAACTGGGTTTACTCATTACTATAGAACTATTGTATTTCTGCTACCTAAATATGCACTGCACCAAGTAGCTCTAGAGTACTATATTCCTAAGTTGTTCCCTATGTTATGGACAAAAGATGACCTAAGGCTTTTCTTTTAGAGCTTGGATACGAAAACTGGGTCTTATGACTAGCATTTGTTTATGTTATGCTTTGTCCACGTTGGCATATCTAAATATAAAATGAGGTACTGCTCATGGCCTTCCGCATTTCCTACTGCTAGGAATTTTTGTTGCTGTGTATTGTTCCAAGACATGCCTATGTACCAACAGTAAAATAATTAATGTATGCTAATAGGTATGTTGCCATGAATATATATATTACTATCTATGTATGTCATTGTTACCTCAATAAAAAAATTATTAAAAAAAAAAAAAAAAAAAAAATATATAGAGCACTTTACATGGCACATCATGACATATTTTCCTTGTGATATTTCCCTGTGATCGTATATTTGGCACATGTCTTTGTGACACTTTTTCATAGTGCTATACACTTTACCTGGCATTACCTGTATCTAGCACCTCGGCCATGTTTTCCTGGACACTTATGAATTACACATGCTGCAGGGTGTGTAGAGGGGAACATGCATTGTGCAGATGGACAGCAAAAAATAGTGACCATGGACAGCGCTATTCATGTTCCTGCCTGTAAGGGGTCCTTGAGGGTAGAACTGAGAAACGCTAATCTTCTGTAATACATTCATGGACACCCTTAGTATTTGCGGGGCCCTGAGCAAGACAAATTTGTAGGGCCCGATGGCCCAGCTGTCTTATTCCCCACCCCCTATATGTCCTGCCCTATGTATGGCCCACCCCTGTCCCAACATTCAATGTTACCTATATAAAGAATAACAATATATATATTAAAAAAGTGGATTGTTAAGCTTTTTACGGCTTACAGATAGAGAGGGCGCCAAGGGCTAAACGTATCAGACACCAATGTAGTGTAAAAAATATATTTAATAAAAATCAATATACAATCATAAAATCAGTACAAATTAGGGACGTCTCCCTAGATATTAAAAATCCTAAGTCACAGTTAATTGCTACAATGTGGTAGGCAAATATGAAAAATAAAAAATAAAAAATAAAGTGCATATACGATCTAATTTAAATGCATTAATCAGTAGAAAATGAGCAAAGGTTACTAAAATATAAAACAATACACGTTATACTAGAGTCTTAAATATGTATGTTTCACAGGGGATACGGCAGTTATTCCCAAGTATACTGAGGGATATATGATAGCGTGGGACTTTCAAATGAAAGGAGGTTAGTCCTGAAAATGTTCCATACACTTGAAATCGTAGTATAATGCTTGTTTCAAAGAGTACAATAGTGCTAAAGCAGTACTTTACTTTACTTTACCGCCTGTGAAATCTTCAGTCACACCAAGGACCGCTACGTTAGCCAAGGCAGTCTCTCCCGAGCTGCAAACACAGATCACACACGTGTGTACGGACGGCGTCTGACGTCACTTCTCGTCCGTTTGTTTCCTCTGTGGAAGTTTGACAGCGTGCTGTTATCGATGTTACAAAGTTGTGGATGTTGTTAACTCCTTCAGTATACAAGCACTCTGTTGTGCTTATACTTGCAAATACAGTTGGATATTTGATTTCATCCACACTGTCAGAGCTTTAAAGTTGTGGTAACAAAATTAACCCGGGTTAGAAGATAGCAATGTTGTTCACAAATAGGGTGACATTTAACCACTCCTGGTACACTGCTACAAAGTCACAAGGTAATCGACGCGTTTCACCCACCTGTGGGCTTTATCAAGATAATTGTGACTTGCAGCAAAGGCCTTTTTAAATGTTCAGAAGGTGTGTGATTGGCTGTGTATCTAATTGGTGTTTTTTATTCACAGGAGAGTTTAAGGCGGTATATACTTATTCTTCTGTTTCAGGTTCATGTATCCCAAATTGCAAACATGTTGATAATCCAATAAAACCCTCTGGTATATATATGTACAAATTCACATAATCCCTTTGTGGTATGTTCTCCACATGCGTTCCTATAGTAAAACATTGTATATTAAAATTCTAACATGTCAAGATAAGATGCAAATGCAGTTGGTCTATCAGATGTATACACACATCTTAAGGATATGATACACATCTATGATAGAAGATATATAGGACCTAATATAATTATAACATATATATATGAATAAAATATCTACATATGCTTCATTTTAAAAGATATGTGAGCTTAGTCTAAAAAGGAAAGGTATATGATTTATTATTTTTGGATGCCAGTGCTACCCATTGATTAGTGTGAAGAGTTGTGAAAATAATAAAAAATAATAAAAGAAAAAGAAAAAAAGAGAAAGAAAAAGAAAAAAAGAAAAAGGGATTAAAATATATATATATATATATATATATATTATTATATATATTAAGTGGGGGTTAATTTTAAATCTAAAGTGCTTCATTCAAATAAAAAAGGTGAAAGATCTAGTTCAGAATTAAGTCCTTGTGGGTATAAAGTGTTATACTTATAAATTAATTCTGCTTCTTTAATTAATAGTGTTTTTTCTGTGTTACCCCCCTCCAGTGTCCTTTAATTTTTTGTACCCCCCAATAATTTAATTCTTTGGTATTACCATGATGAGTGTCTTTAAAGTGCTTGTATAGTGAAGTGTCATCCCTCCCTTTTTCTATGCTTAACAAGTGCTCCCTTATCCTGTCTTTAAGACATCGAGTGGTTTCACCAAAATAAAAAAGGTTGCACGAGCATTTCAATACGTAAATAATATTTCTGTGTGTGCATCTTATGACTTCTTTTATGGTGAGAATATTTTTGGAATTGTTAATCTTAAGAGCCTTCATTTTTGAACTATGTTTACATGACTTGCATGTATAGCAAGGGAAGAAACCAGTGGGTTTTTTACCCATCATATCTACCTGAGAGTTAATTGTTGAGCTTATCTTAAGTTCACTTGGGGCTAGCATTGTTCTAAAGTTTCTAGCTTTCTTAAAAATAAATGTGGGTTTGTCTTCTAACTGTGCACCAATTATATTATCTTCTTTTAGCAAATACCAATTTTTTCTTATTATCTTTTTAATAAGGGAATGATCAGCATTGTAATCAGTAATAAAAGGGACTTTGATTCTATCAGTAGTATCTTTAGTTTTAATTTTATAGTCCAAAAGATTTTCTCTATTTGTTTTTCTAGCTTTGTCAATAGCCTTATTTATGTTATCAGCTTCATAGCCTCTACTGTGGAATTTTTCTGCTAGGATTGTAACCTGGTTCTCAAAATCCTCTACTCTAGAGCAATTTTTCTTAATACGTAAGGTCTGTCCATATGGGATGTTATCCTTCCATATTTTTAGGTGGCAGCTTTCTGCGTGTATCAAATTATTGCACTCTACTTCTTTAAAGTGCGTTTTAGTCTCTATCTTGCTATTGATTACCATAATTTCAAGATCCAGAAAGTTGACTTGCTCTCTGCTAAAGTGACTAGTGAACTTAAGACCATAATTATTTATATTCATTCTTTTAAAAAGCTCAATTAAGTCTTTCTCTGGACCTCTCCAAACGATCAAAAGATCGTCTATGTACCGTTTGTATAGTACGAGGTTCGCACCGAGAGAGCCATCATTGAAAAAATTCTCTTCCCAAAAACCCATGAAGAGATTGGCATAACTCGGTGCGAACCTCGTACCCATGGCGGTCCATTCCACTTGTATATAAAATTGATGGTTAAAGGAAAAGAAATTATGTTCTAAAATATATTTGATACTGGCAAGAATAAAATCTTTTTGTTGTGGTTCCATATTATCATCTTTGTCTAAATAATATTTTACCGCCTGTAGTCCTTGTGAGTGATTTATCACAGTATACAAAGACGATACGTCACATGTAGCTATTAACATGTCTTTTTCCCATTTAAGGGAATTCAAAGTATTCAGTACCTGAGTTGAGTCTTTGAGATGTGATTTGAGTTTGGACACATGGGGCTGTAAGAATCTGTCAACATACTGAGAGAGGTTTCAAATGTGTCAATGTAGTTCCCCTTAGCATATGTTGGATAAAACTTAGATTTTGCTTTCAAATTGGTGTGTTGGAATTTATTTGTCTCAGTATTATGTGTGGTACTCTGTTTTTCTAGTGGGCTTTTCATAAAGAATCTTTTGAGTGTTATGTTCCTAACGAATTTTTTGATGTGAATATGGGTGTTGAACTTGCTCATCCTTACTGTGGGTGCAAATGAAAGACCTAAGTTTAGTAGTTTTTCTTGTTCTTGAGTAAGTACTTTTTTGCTTAAATTAAAGATCCCACTTTTATTCTTATTTACCTCTTTAATTTAAGCAAAAAAGTACTAACTCAAGAACAAGAAAAACTACTAAACTTAGGTCTAAGTTTTATCCAACATATGCTAAGGGGAACTACATTGACCCATTTGAAAAAATAGTACTCAATGAAGTAAAGAAATGCCAATTACCCAAATTAAGACAACAAAATATAAACAAAAAAGAAAGAGAGGAATTAAATAGATTACAAAAAGATCTTGAAATAACTATAAAACTGGCGGACAAGGGTGGTGGGGTTGTTGTAATGGATACAGATAAATATTTGGTAGAAGCATACCGTCTCTTGGAGGATAAGAAAACTTATAAGAAATTACCCCTGAATCCAACTTTGAAGTTTACGAACATTTTAAACAAAATTTTAATTGATGGAAGAAAAAAAGGGGTACTAAATGAAAAAGAACTTAATTATTTAACTCCCAAATACTCAAAGACACCAATTTTTTATTTTTTACCCAAGGTCCACAAATGCCTCACAAACCCACCAGGCAGGCCGATTATATCTGGCATTAATTCCATCTCAGCCAACCTCTCTCAGTATGTTGACAGATTCTTACAGCCCCATGTGTCCAAACTCAAATCACATCTCAAAGACTCAACTCAGGTACTGAATACTTTGAATTCCCTTAAATGGGAAAAAGACATGTTAATAGCTACATGTGACGTATCGTCTTTGTATACTGTGATAAATCACTCACAAGGACTACAGGCGGTAAAATATTATTTAGACAAAGATGATAATATGGAACCACAACAAAAAGATTTTATTCTTGCCAGTATCAAATATATTTTAGAACATAATTTCTTTTCCTTTAACCATCAATTTTATATACAAGTGGAAGGGACCGCCATGGGTACGAGGTTCGCACCGAGTTATGCCAATCTCTTCATGGGTTTTTGGGAAGAGAATTTTTTCAATGATGGCTCTCTCGGTGCGAACCTCGTACTATACAAACGGTACATAGACGATCTTTTGATCGTTTGGAGAGGTCCAGAGAAAGACTTAATTGAGCTTTTTAAAAGAATGAATATAAATAATTATGGTCTTAAGTTCACTAGTCACTTTAGCAGAGAGCAAGTCAACTTTCTGGATCTTGAAATTATGGTAATCAATAGCAAGATAGAGACTAAAACGCACTTTAAAGAAGTAGAGTGCAATAATTTGATACACGCAGAAAGCTGCCACCTAAAAATATGGAAGGATAACATCCCATATGGACAGACCTTACGTATTAAGAAAAATTGCTCTAGAGTAGAGGATTTTGAGAACCAGGTTACAATCCTAGCAGAAAAATTCCACAGTAGAGGCTATGAAGCTGATAACATAAATAAGGCTATTGACAAAGCTAGAAAAACAAATAGAGAAAATCTTTTGGACTATAAAATTAAAACTAAAGATACTACTGATAGAATCAAAGTCCCTTTTATTACTGATTACAATGCTGATCATTCCCTTATTAAAAAGATAATAAGAAAAAATTGGTATTTGCTAAAAGAAGATAATATAATTGGTGCACAGTTAGAAGACAAACCCACATTTATTTTTAAGAAAGCTAGAAACTTTAGAACAATGCTAGCCCCAAGTGAACTTAAGATAAGCTCAACAATTAACTCTCAGGTAGATATGATGGGTAAAAAACCCACTGGTTTCTTCCCTTGCTATACATGCAAGTCATGTAAACATAGTTCAAAAATGAAGGCTCTTAAGATTAACAATTCCAAAAATATTCTCACCATAAAAGAAGTCATAAGATGCACACACAGAACGATTATTTACGTATTGAAATGCTCGTGCAACCTTTTTTATTTTGGTGAAACCACTCGATGTCTTAAAGACAGGATAAGGGAGCACTTGTTAAGCATAGAAAAAGGGAGGGATGACACTTCACTATGCAAGCACTTTAAAGACACTCATCATGGTAATACCAAAGAATTAAATTATTGGGGGGTACAAAAAATTAAAGGACACTGGAGGGGGGGTAACACAGAAAAAACACTATTAATTAAAGAAGCAGAATTAATTTATAAGTATAACACTTTATACCCACAAGGACTTAATTCTGAACTAGATCTTTCACCTTTTTTATTTGAATGAAGCACTTTAGATTTAAAATTAACCCCCACTTAATATATATAATAATATATATATATATATATATATATATATATATATATATATATATATATATATATATATATATATTTTAATCCCTTTTTCTTTTTTTCTTTTTCTTTCTCTTTTTTTCTTTTTCTTTTATTATTTTTTATTATTTTCACAACTCTTCACACTAATCAATGGGTAGCACTGGCATCCAAAAATAATAAATCATATACCTTTCCTTTTTAGACTAAGCTCACATATCTTTTAAAATGAAGCATATGTAGATATTTTATTCATATATATATGTTATAATTATATTAGGTCCTATATATCTTCTATCATAGATGTGTATCATATCCTTAAGATGTGTGTATACATCTGATAGACCAACTGCATTTGCATCTTATCTTGACATGTTAGAATTTTAATATACAATGTTTTACTATAGGAAAGCATGTGGAGAACATACCACAAAGGGATTATGTGAATTTGTACATATATATACCAGAGGGTTTTATTGGATTATCAACATGTTTGCAATTTGGGATACATGAACCTGAAACAGAAGAATAAGTATATACCGCCTTAAACTCTCCTGTGAATAAAAAACACCAATTAGATACACAGCCAATCACACACCTTCTGAACATTTAAAAAGGCCTTTGCTGCAAGTCACAATTATCTTGATAAAGCCCACAGGTGGGTGAAACGCGTCGATTACCTTGTGACTTTGTAGCAGTGTACCAGGAGTGGTTAAATGTCACCCTATTTGTGAACAACATTGCTATCTTCTAACCCGGGTTAATTTTGTTACCACAACTTTAAAGCTCTGACAGTGTGGATGAAATCAAATATCCAACTGTATTTGCAAGTATAAGCACAACAGAGTGCTTGTATACTGAAGGAGTTAACAACATCCACAACTTTGTAACATCGATAACAGCACGCTGTCAAACTTCCACAGAGGAAACAAACGGACGAGAAGTGACGTCAGACGCCGTCCGTACACACGTGTGTGATCTGTGTTTGCAGCTCGGGAGAGACTGCCTTGGCTAACGTAGCGGTCCTTGGTGTGACTGAAGATTTCACAGGTGGTAAAGTAAAGTAAAGTAAAGTACTGCTTTAGCACTATTGTACTCTTTGAAACAAGCATTATACTACGATTTCAAGTGTATGGAACATTTTCAGGACTAACCTCCTTTCATTTGAAAGTCCCACGCTATCATATATCCCTCAGTATACTTGGGAATAACTGCCGTATCCCCTGTGAAACATACATATTTAAGACTCTAGTATAACGTGTATTGTTTTATATTTTAGTAACCTTTGCTCATTTTCTACTGATTAATGCATTTAAATTAGATCGTATATGCACTTTATTTTTTATTTTTCATATTTGCCTACCACATTGTAGCAATTAACTGTGACTTAGGATTTTTAATATCTAGGGAGACGTCCCTAATTTGTACTGATTTTATGATTGTATATTGATTTTTATTAAATATATTTTTTACACTACATTGGTGTCTGATACCTTTAGCCCTTGGCGCCCTCTCTATCTGTAAGCCGTAAAAAGCTTAACAATCCACTTTCACTATATTCTGACACTCTTTAGGGATAGTGTCTCTTAGAGAGGTGCTTGGTATTAGTTCCTAAGCGCACATCTAACTTCTGTTTATTCTTAATATATATATTACACCTCCTCATACCATAAACAGTTCTTCAGGATATACATTGATTCACCTTCTCATACCCTCACCCCTGAAAGTGTGGGGCCCCCCAGAGAGCAGGGCCCCTAAGGACAGGCCTGAATACATTGAATGTTTATCTTAGCTGCATTAGTGCAAAACATAATGAAATTGCAAGTCCTGGAGTACCCCTTGCACCACAGGTTGAGAAACAAGGGCTTAAAGTGACATGAAACCTCAAAATATTCTTTCATAATTCAGATAGAGAATGCAATTTTAAACAACATTCCAATTTACTTCTATTATTTAATTTGCTTCATTCTTTAGATATTGTTTGCACATGTGTGAGCCAATCACCCAATGCATTTATGTGCAGCCATCAATCAGCAGCTAGAGTCTATGTAGATAGGTTTTTCAACAAAGGATATAAAGAATGAAGCAAATTAGATAATATAAGCAAATTGGAAAGTTTTTTTTAAAATTGCATGCTCTTTCTAAATCATGAACGAAAAAATGTGGGTTTCCTGTCCCTTTATGCAACAAAGCAACTGATTAATATGATAAATGTGATCAAATCCAAGTAAATGCTGTTTTATTCCTGGCATCTTTAGTGCTTACAGTAAAATATCCAAATTTCTAACTACTTTTAGATGACCAGACACTTTTCTAGAAATTAGATCTACAATTACTTATGTTTGCGTTGAATAGTGTATAATTGCATTCCTTTGGAATAGTTAGGGTCAAAATCCACACCTGCTTTTGAAAGCTTACTAAAGTGATGTGTAATTAATGGCTGTTTTTGGCATTCGTACACTGATTTATAGGAATGCATTTATAGCAGAGCAAACTATCCCAGCCAAGGTTATCCACTATGAGAATTGATTTTACAGTTTATGTTAACTCCCTTATGATTCATTATATAGTGACCCAGCCCATCAAGATCGTGTAGAACTGATGCTATCAATACATGGAACTGACACAATATTCATTTCGTTTTCGCCTTTTGTCAGGAATAAAAACCCCCGCACATTGTTTTGTATGAGGTCACCACCATCCTTTTCATCAGTAAAATCTATCATTTCTCTATCATTCTGCCACTGTACCGTGGTCTCCATTAACTACACACCTGTCCACACTCAGTTTCATTAAATCATTAGTAGTTTCATTTTACAAATGGTGCAATATTATAGTTGATGTAATATAATATGAAGAGAAAATGTTATTTACGCAGGTGCAAAAGGCAGGTGGAGATTTATCCGCTGAATTTTAACTTGTGTTTCCTTTTCTTCTCAATGACGTTTTGATAACTATTATGTTTGTTAATAATTACTGTTTTAGAAGGTTATAACTTTTTAAAATGACAGTAAAGTCAACATTAAAAACTTCCATGATTCAAACAGAGCATACAATTTTTATTAACTTTCCAGTTTACATCTATTATCTAATTGTCTTTGTTCTTTTGGTATCCTTTGGTTGAAAAGCATACCTAGGTAGACTCAAAAGCATCAGTGCACTAATCAGACCTAGCTGCTGATTGGATGCTGTACATATATGCTTCTTGGCATTAGTGCACTGGATGTTTTCAGCTAACTCCTAGTATTGCATTGCTACATCTTCATCAAAGGATACCAAGAAAATGGAACAAATTTGACAATAGACGTAAACTGGGAAAGTTGTTTAAAATGGTATGTTCTTTCTGAATCATTTAAGAAACCAATTAGGTTTCATGTCCACTTAAAGGGGCACTGAACCCAATTTTTTTCATTTGTGATTCAGATAGAGCATGCAATTTTAAGCAACTTTCTAATTTACTCCTATGATCAATTTTTCTTTGTTCTCTTGCTATCTTTATTTGAAAAAGAAGGCATCTAAGCTTTTTTTTATTCAGAACTCTGGACAGCACTTTTTTATTGGTGGCTGAATTTATCCACCAATCAGCAAGAACAACCCAGGTTGTTCACCAAAAATGGGCCGGCATCTAAACTTACATTCTTGCATTTCAAATAAAGATACCAAGAGAATGAAGAAAATTTGATAATAGGAGTAAATTAGAAAGTTGCTAAAAATGTCATGCTCTATCTGAATCACAAAAGAAAACATTTGGGTTCAGTGTCCCTTTAAGCTACCCAGAGATACCAAATAACATTTGTCTTTTCCAGTTAACCAGATATTTTGTCATAATAAACGTGTATTTGGTAAAACACTGGATAGGTGGCTCTGAAGGACACTAATGAAGCTTGTTACTGCTGTCACTAAAAGACTATACGAATAAATAACAAGCTTTACTCACATCACTGACAATTAAAGAATATGAATGAATGAAAATGCTCATATGTCATCTGTACTGACATCAGCAGGTTTAAAGGGACAGTCTACTCCAGAATTTTTATTGTTTAAAAAATAGATATCCCTTTATTACCCATTCCCCAGTTTTGCATAACCAACACGGTTATATGAATATACTTTTTACCTCTGTGATTACCTTGTATCTAAGTCTCTGCAGACTGCCGCCTTATTTCAGTTCTTTTGAAAGAATCAGTGCCAATCAGTGCTGGCTCCTTGGTAACTCCACTGGAGTGAGCACAATTTTATCTATATGGCACACATGAACTATCACTGTCTAGCTGTAAAAAATGTCAACATGCACTTAGATAAGAGGCAGCCTTCAAGGGCTTATGATCTTACCTAGGTTTAGCTTTCAACAAAGAATACCAAGAGAACAAAGAAAATTTGATGGTAAAAGTAAACTGGAAAGTTGTTTAAAATTGCTTGCTCTATCTGAATCATGAAAGTTTAATTTTGACTAGACTGTCACTTTAATTATATACCCTTTAAGGCATGCCTCTGTTCCCCAAATAAGGTTCAGAGTACAAGTGGCGTCCTAATAATAGAGAGGGTCACAATACGCATTATCGCTGGCCCGCACTATCAGTTACGTACAAGTTGATATTACAAGTCTACGGTAAATCTCATTTACCATAGAATGGTTAGCACGGCTGATATGGCTCTAGCACAATAAATATTGTGACCATGCTAAATTGCTTTCATATAACAAGTTGGAAATTATAGGTTGCGCTTGATCGAAAGCCGAAACAGCTCTAGAATATTTAGTACAGTTACCTGAAGTAAAGTGTAAGGGTTAAAAAATGTATTTCTCAAAACATAAAAAAACATATAAAAATAAACTATTACACTCATATATATACTTTTTTTTTTTTTTTAAATATAATTGTAGTATTAATAAAAAAGTTTTTAAGTGATGTGGTATATGTCAAGGTGTGACTGAAAAGGGCTCAAATGTTTAAATATGCGTATGCATACATGTCTATATATGTGTATACATGTGTATTTATGGGTTTATATGTGTAAATATGTATGTGCACACATACATATATAAATACACATATATATATAGACACAAATATACACTTTTGAGGCCTTCCCAGTCATATACCTTGAAACAAGTAATATCATTTTTATTCATTTTTTGAATAAATAAATCCTATTCATATGTTCATTACTTAGAAAAAAATGTTCTTTTTAATTTTAAATATATATTTCTATATATATTTGTATATACAACACATATGTATATATTCATATAGATATATAGGTATATATAGTTTACAAAAAAATAATCAGATATATTTAGAAATATATGTTTAAAAATAAAAAAGAACATTATTTCTAGAAATGTTAATTTTTTTCTTTAGCGCAGTTGGTCTAGCGCAGTGTGGGCTAGCGCGCGAGTGATATATATATATGTTCAGAGTCTGAAAATGCCCATAATGCCCCGCAAGAGCAAAGTGGTGAAACGTAACTCTAACATGCTTGAGTTATTAACCCCTTAATGAAGCATGTCGTACAGGGTACGTCGCACACAACCTGGTCTTAAAAGACCAGCGACGTACCCTGTACGACATTAGGGGTTTAAAGCGGCTGGAAGCGATCCTGCTCGCTTCCAGCCGCTTTCCGGTTATTGCAGGATGCCTCGATATTGAGGCATCCTGCAATAACACCCCTTGGCTATCAGATGCAGAGAGAGACACTCTGTGGCCCTCTCTGCACCGGACATCGATGGCTGGTATCGTTGGTGGGTGGGAGCCGACTTGGGAGGCGGGTGGGCGGCCATCGATGGGCCAGGTAATGTAGAGGGGGGCGGGATCGGGGGCGGGGCCGATGGGCGCGCGCAAGTGCAAGGTGGGTGGAGGGCGAGCGCGTGCACGGGGCGGGAGCGGGTGGGAACCACTACACTACAGAAAAGTTTTGTTTTTATAAGTGGGAGAAAGGGGTATTTTAATGTTTATATACAAACAATCAAAGGTATCTAGGAGGGGGTGGGAGGTTGGTCTTTGGTGGGGGGAGGTCTACACTACAGAAAATGGGAAAATTTTAAAAAACCAACAATTTTATTCTAAACTGGGTACTGGCGGACAGCTGCCAGTACCCAAAATGGCGCCCTTTAAGGCAGAGGGGGAAGGTTAGAGAGCTGTTTGGTGGGGGATCAGTCAGGTTGGGGGCTAAGGGGGGGGGTCCTACACATCAGCATATGTAAATATGCTTTAAAAAAAATAAAATAAAAGCCTAAATATACCTTTTATTTTAGTACTGGCAGAGTTGCTGCCAGTACTTAAGATGGCGGGGACAATTGTGGGGTGGGAGAGGGAAGAGAGCTGTTTGGGAGGGATCAGGGGGTCTGATGTTTCAGGTGGGTGGCTGAGCTCTATACTAAAGCTAAAATTAACCCTGCAAGCTCCCTACAAGCTACTTGATTAACCCCTTCACTGCTAGCCATAATACACGTGTGATGCACAGCGGCATTTAGCGGCCTTCTAAGTACAAAAAAGCAACGCCAAAGCCATATATGTCTACTATTTCTGAACAAAGGGGATCCCAGAGAAGCATTTACAACCATTTGTGCCATAATTGCACAAGCTGTTTGTAAATGATTTCAGTGAGAAACCTAAAATTGTGAAAAATGTAAAGTTTTTTTTAATTTGATCGCATTTGGCGGTGAAATGGTGGCATGAAATATACCAAAATGGGCCTAGATCAATACTTGGGGTTGTCTACTACACTACACTAAAGCTAAAATTACCCCAAAAAGCTCCCTACATGCTCCCTAATTAACACCTTCACTGCTGGGCATAATACACGTGTGGTGCACAGTGGCATTTAGCGGCCTTCTAATTACCAAAAAGCAACGCCAAAGCCATATATGTCTGCTATTTCTGAACAAAGGGGATCCCAGAGAAAAAGTTACAACCATTTATGCCATAATTGCACAAGCTGTTTGTAAATAATTTCAGTGAGAAACCGAAAGTTTGTGAAAAAATTTGTGAAAAAGTGAACTATTTTTTGTATTTGATCGCATTTGGCGGTGAAACGGTGGCATGAAATATACCAAAATGGGCCTAGATCAATTCTTTGGGATGTCTACTAAAAAAAAAATATATACATGTCAATGGAAAGTCCATTTAATGGCGAGAAAAATGGTATATAATATGTGTGGGTACAGCAAATGAGTAAGAGGAAAATTACAGCTAAACACAAACACCGCAAAAATGTAAAAATAGCCTTGGTCCCAAACGGACAGAAAATGGAAAAGTGCTGTGGTCATTAAGGGGTTAAAGATTTATTATGTTACTTTGTAACTGCTAAAAAAATGTCAATAAAGCTTATTAAAAATTATCAAAACAGTAATTAAAGCAAGCCATGGCAGGAATGAGATGATTGGTTTAAAAAAAGGTTGTTTTATTTCTGAACATATTTATATGTAAATAAGTTGAAATTTGTTTTTATTATTTGTAATGTGTATATCTAAAAGTTTAAGAAATTATTACACAGATAAACATTAACAAAAATGTTATGTTGTTTCTTCATACAGATATAACTGAAATATTATCTGATGTGCAAGATTATTGTAAAAGGGATGGAAATTTGAGGTAAGAATTTATACATTATACTACACTTACCTACAAATCATGAAACTACTATGACTAAACAAAAGATATGTGAACTTACAAACTTGGTTTTCATATTTTAAAACATAAAAACAAATAAAACGTTAATTTCTACTGCAATATATTACAAACATTTTAGGAAACAGTTGCTGTGTAATAACATTGTATTGCAGAAGACTAATGTATTACTCTGACTCTCTGCTTAGTTCATCTTATTGAGGCAGAATTATCAAAGGTCTTGCGGACCTGATCCGACAGTGGGGATCAGGTCCATAAGACCTCGCTGAATGCGGAGAGCAATACGCTCTCCGTATTCAGCATTGCACCAGCAGCTCACAATAGCTGCTGGTGCAACGTCGCCCCCTGCAGACTCGCGGCCAATGGGCCCCCAGCAGGGGGTGTCAATCAACCCGGTCGTACTCAACGAGTACGAGTCCACGGCCCACCCTGTTTTTCTAAGACAGGTTTTTATTTTTGTTAAACTTCAGTCACCTCTGCACCTTGGCTTTTCCTTTCTATTCCTAACTTCGGTCGAATGACTGGAGGTGGGAGGGAAGGGAGGAGCTATATATACAGCTCTGCTGTGGTGCTCTTTGCCACTTCCTGCTGACCAGGAGGTGTAATCCCATAAGTAAAGATGAAATCCGTGGACTCGTCGTATCATAAAAGAAATAAATTTATCAGGTAAGCATAAATTTCCTTTTTTATAGTATCTATTTACTGCAATGTTTGTTACACATTCCAGTAGAGTACAAGGTTTAGTGTCCGGTGTTCTCTGCCTTGTACACACCCATGAAAATGTATTTTGTCTCACTATTTCAAATATAGTAATGTAAATTGTTACACCTTTGAAAAGCAAATATAATGAACCATATCAAATACTAATAAAGTGAGGAAGTTACTATTTATTCTGTACGATAAAGAGATACAGCATTTTCTTTCTTTTCATTTTTTTAAATCAGGCATAAATGATTAAACAACGGGTAATCTTGTTAGAAAGCTTCTAATAATTTTGTTTGTAACTTTTCTTCATCACTAATTCTGCAAAGAAATATATATTTTTTTTAAAAGTATTTATAGTAAGAAATGTACTGATTATGTGTAAATGAGAACCACACTTTAAACACTTAGGGCTAGATTACAAGTGGAGCACTAATTTATCGCACACCTGTTAACGTGCCACATTTGCCCGTTTGCGGGCGCGCAATAAATATCCAGCCATTACAAGTGGCTGGTTATTGCTACCTCAAGCTCACTGTAGCAATTAGCGCTTATAAAAGATCTCTGGTTATTTTTAGAAATGTGCCGCAAATGCCCTTAAAATACAATGGTGTTTATACAGGGAGTGCAGAATTATTAGGCAAATGAGTATTTTGACCACATCATCCTCTTTATGCATGTTGTCTTACTCCAGGCTGTATAGGCTCGAAAGCCTACTACCAATTAAGCATATTAGGTGATGTGCATCTCTGTAATGAGAAGGGGTGTGGTCTAATGACATCAACACCCTATATCAGGTGTGCATAATTATTAGGCAACTTCCTTTCCTTTGGCAAAATGGGTCAAAAGAAGGACTTGACAGGCTCAGAAAAGTCAAAAATAGTGAGATATCTTGCAGAGGGATGCAGCACTCTTAAAATTGCAAAGCTTCTGAAGCGTGATCATCGAACAATCAAGCGTTTCATTCAAAATAGTCAACTGGGTCGCAAGAAGCGTGTGGAAAAACCAAGGCGCAAAATAACTGCCCATGAACTGAGAAAAGTCAAGCGTGCAGCTGCCAAGATGCCACTTGCCACCAGTTTGGCCATATTTCAGAGCTGCAACATCACTGGAGTGCCCAAAAGCACAAGGTGTGCAATACTCAGAGACATGGCCAAGGTAAGCTGAAAGACGACCACCACTGAACAAGACACACAAGCTGAAACGTCAAGACTGGGCCAAGAAATATCTCAAGACTGATTTTTCTAAGGTTTTATGGACTGATGAAATGAGAGTGAGTCTTGATGGGCCAGATGGATGGGCCCGTGGCTGGATTGGTAAAGGGCAGAGAGCTCCAGTCCGACTCAGACGCCAGCAAGGTGGAGGTGGAGTACTGGTTTGGGCTGGTATCATCAAAGATGAGCTTGTGGGGCCTTTTCGAGTTGAGGATGGAGTCAAGCTCAACTCCCAGTCCTACTGCCAGTTTCTGGAAGACACCTTCTTCAAGCAGTGGTACAGGAAGAAGTCTGCATCCTTCAAGAAAAACATGATTTTCATGCAGGACAATGCTCCATCACACGCGCCCAAGTACTCCACAGCATGGCTGGCAAGAAAGGGTATAAAAGAAGAAAATCTAATGACATGGCCTCCTTGTTCACCTGATCTGAACCCCATTGAGAACCTGTGGTCCATCATCAAATGTGAGATTTACAAGGAGGGAAAACAGTACACCTCTCTGAACAGTGTCTGGGAGGCTGTGGTTGCTGCTGCACGCAATGTTGATGGTGAACAGATCAAAACACTGACAGAATCCATGGATGGCAGGCTTTTGAGTGTCCTTGCAAAGAAAGGTGGCTATATTGGTCACTGATTTGTTTTTGTTTTGTTTTTGAATGTCAGAAATGTATATTTGTGAATGTTGAGATGTTATATTGGTTTCACTGGTAAACATATATAATTGAAATGGGTATATATTTGTTTTTTGTTAAGTTGCCTAATAATTATGCACAGTAATAGTCACCTGCACACACAGATATCCCCCTAAAATAGCTATAACTAAAAACAAACTAAAAACTACTTCCAAAACTATTCAGCTTTGATATTAATGAGTTTTTTGGGTTCATTGAGAACATGGTTGTTGTTCAATAATAAAATTAATCCTCAAAAATACAACTTGCCTAATAATTCTGCACTCCCTGTATTATTATTTCTCTTGTTAAGTGTATCCAGTCCACGGATCATCCATTACTTATGGGATATTCTCCTTCCCAACAGGAAGTTGCAAGAAGATCACCCACAGCAGAGCTGCTATATAGCTCCTCCCCTCACTGCCATATCCAGTCATTCTCTTGCAACTCTCAACAAAGATGGAGGTAGTAAGAGGAGAGTGGTGTATTATAGTTAGTTTTTCAACTTCAATCAAAAGTTTATTATTTTTAAATGTTACCGGAGTGTACTATTTTATCTCAGGCAGCATTAAAAGAAGAATCTGCCTGCGGTTTCTATGATCTTAGCAGAAGTAACTAAGATCCACTGCCGTTCTCACATATTCTGAGGAGTGAGGTAACTTCAGAGGGGGAATGGCGTGCAGGTTATCCTGCAATAAGGTATGTGCAGTTAACATATTTCTAGGGATGGAATTTGCTAGAAAAATGCTGCTGATACCGGATTAATGTAAGTTAAGCCTAAATACAGTGATTTAATAGCGACTGGTATCAGGCTTATTACCAGAGATACATACTCTTATAAAAGTGCAATATAAAACGTTTGCTGGCATGTTTAATCGTTTTTATATATGCTTGGTGATAAAACTTATTGGGGCCTAGTTTTTTTTCCACATGGCTGGCTTGATTTTTGCCTAGAAACAGTTTCCTGAGGCTTTCCACTGTTGTAATATGAGTGGGAGGGGCCTATTTTAGCGTTTTTCTGCACTGCTAAAATTACAGACAGCGACACTCAGCTTCCCTCTGCATGATACAGGACATCTCTGAAGGGCTCAAAAGGCTTCAAAAGACGTGTTTGAGGAGGGTAACAACCACAGTAGACCTGTGGCATTTGTTGTGACTAGTTTTAAAAACGTTTTTTTCATTTATTATTCCGTTTTTGGTATTAAGGGGTTAATCATCCATTTGCAAGTGGGTGCAATGCTCTGCTAACTTGTTACATACACTGTAAAAATTTTGTTAGTGTAACTGCATTTTTCACTGTTATTTCAAATTTTGACAAAATTAGTTTTTTCTTAAAGACACAGTAAAGTTTTTTATATTGCTTGTTAACTTATTTTAAAGTGTTTTCCAAGCTTGCTAGTCTCATTGCTAGTCTGTACAAACATGTCTGACACAGAGGAAACTACTTGTTCATTATGTTTAAAAGCCATGGTGGAGCCCCATAGGAGAATGTGTACTAAATGTATTGATTTCACCTTAAACAGTAAAGATCAGTCTTTATCTATAAAAGAATTGTCACCAGAGGGTTCTGTCGAGGGGGAAGTTATGCCGACTAACTCTCCCCACGTGTCGGACCCTTTGCCTCCCGCTCAAGGGACACACGCTAATATGGCGCCAAGTACATCAGGGACGCCCATAGCGATTACTTTGCAGGACATGGCTGCGATCATGGATAATACCCTGTCAGCGGTATTAGCCAGATTGCCTGAATTAAGAGGCAAGCGCGATAGCTCTGGGGTAAGACAAGATACAGAGCGCGTAGATGCTGTAAGAGCCATGTCTGATACTGCGTCACAATATGCAGAACCTGAGGACGGAGAGCTTCAGTCTGTGGGTGACATCTCTGACTCGGGGAAACCTAATTCTGAGATTTCTAATTTTAAATTTAAGCTTGAGAACCTCCATGTATTGCTTGGGGAGGTGTTAGCTGCTCTGAATGACTGTGACACAATTGCAGTGCCAGAGAAATGGTGTAGACTGGATAAATACTATGCAGTGCCGGTGTGTACTGATGTTTTTCCAATACCTAAAAGGTTTACAGAAATTATTAGTAAGGAGTGGGATAGACCCGGTGTGCCGTTTTCCCCCCCTCCTATATTTAGAAAAATGTTTCCCATAGATGCCACTACACGGGACTTATGGAAGACGGTCCCTAAGGTGGAGGAAGCAGTTTCTATTTTAGCAAAGCATACCACTATCCCGGTTGAGGACAGTTGTGCTTTTTCAGATCCAATGGATAAAAAATTAGAGGGTTACCTTAAGAAAATGTTTATTCAACAAGGTTTTATTTTACAGCCCCTTGCATGCATTGCGCCTGTCACTGCTGCGGCGGCATTCTGGTTTGAGGCCCTGGAAGAGGCCATCCATACAGCTCCATTGACTGAAATCATTGACAAGCTTAGAACACTTAAGCTAGCTAACTCATTTGTTTCTGATGCCATTGTTCATTTGACTAAACTAACGGCTAAGAATTCCGGATTCGCCATCCAGGTGCGTAGGGCGCAATGGCTTAAATCCTGGTCAGCTGACGTGACTTCAAAGTCTAAATTACTCAACATTCCTTTCAAGGGGCAGACCTTATTTGGGCCTGGTTTGAAAGAAATTATTGCTGACATTACTGGAGGTAAGGGTCATACCCTTCCTCAGGACAGGGCCAAATCAAGGGCCAAACAGTCTAATTTTCGTGCCTTTCGAAATTTCAAGGCAGGTTCAGCATCAACTTCCTCTGCTTCAAAACAAGAGGGAACTTTTGCTCAATCCAAGCAGGCCTGGAAATCTAACCAGTCCTGGAACAAGGGCAAGCAGGCCAGAAAGCCTGCTGCTGCCTCCAAGACAGCATGAAGGAACGGCCCCCTATCCGGCAACGGATCTAGTAGGGGGCAGACTTTCTCTCTTCGCCCAGGCGTGGGAAAGAGATGTTCAGGATCCCTGGGCGTTGGAGATCATATCTCAGGGATATCTTCTGGACTTCAAAGCTTCTCCTCCACAGGGGAGATTTCACCTTTCAGATTATCTGCAAACCAGATAAAGAAAGAGGCATTCCTACGCTGCGTGCAAGACCTCCTGGTAATGGGAGTGATCCATCCAGTTCCGCGGACGGAACAAGGACAGGGTTTTTATTCAAATCTGTTTGTGGTTCCCAAAAAAGAGGGAACCTTCAGATCAATTTTGGATCTAAAGATCTTAAACAAATTCCTCAGAGTTCCATCATTCAAGATAGAAACTATTCGAACCATCTTACCCAAGATCCAAGAGGGTCAGTACATGACCACAGTGGACTTAAAGGATGCCTACCTTCACATTCCGATTCACAAGAATCATCATCGGTTCCTGAGATTTGCCTTTCTAGACAGGCAATACCAATTTGTAGCTCTTCCCTTCGGGTTGGCTACAGCCCCAAGAATTTTTACAAAGGTTCTGGGCTCTCTTCTGGCGGTTCTAAGACCGCGAGGCATAGCGATGGCTCCTTATCTAGACGACATCCTGATACAGGCGTCAAGCTTTCAAATTGCCAAGTCTCATACAGAGATAGTTCTGGCATTTCTGAGGTCGCATGGGTGGAAAGTGAACGAAAAAAAGAGTTCCCTATCTCCTCTCACAAGGGTTTCCTTCCTAGGGACTCTTATAGATTCTGTAGAAATGAAAATTTACCTGACGGAGTCCAGGTTATCAAAACTTCTAAATGCTTTCCGTGTTCTTCACTCCACTCCGCGCCCTGCGGTGGCTCAGTGCATGGAGGTAATCGGCTTAATGGTAGCGGCAATGGACATAGTGCCATTTGCGCCCCTGCATCTCAGACCGCTGCAATTATGCATGCTCAGTCAGTGGAATGGGGATTACACAGATTTGTCCCCTCTACTAAATCTGGATCAGGAAACCAGAGATTCTCTTCTCTGGTGGTTATCTCGGGTCCACCTGTCCAAGGGTATGACCTTTCGCAGACCAGATTGGACGATTGTAACAACAGATGCCAGCCTTCTAGGTTGGGGTGCAGTCTGGAACTCCCTGAAGGCTCAGGGATCGTGGACTCAGGAGGAGAAACTCCTCCCAATAAATATTCTGGAGTTAAGAGCAATATTCAATGCTCTTCTAGCTTGGCCTCAGTTAGCAACCCTGAGGTTCATCAGATTTCAGTCGGACAACATCACGACTGTGGCTTACATCAACCATCAAGGGGGAACCAGGAGTTCCCTAGCGATGTTAGAAGTCTCCAAGATAATTCGCTGGGCAGAGTCTCACTCTTGCCACCTATCAGCAATCCATATCCCAGGTGTAGAGAACTGGGAGGCGGATTTTCTAAGTCGTCAGACTTTTCATCCGGGGGAGTGGGAACTCCATCCGGAGGTGTTTGCTCAATTAGTTCATCGTTGGGGCAAACCAGAACTGGATCTCATGGCGTCTCGCCAGAACGCCAAGCTTCCTTGTTACGGATCTAGGTCCAGGGACCCAGAAGCGATGCTGATAGATGCTCTAGCAGCTCCTTGTTTCTTCAACCTGGCTTATGTGTTTCCACCGTTTCCTCTGCTCCCTCGACTGATTGCCAAAATCAGACAGGAGAGGGCATCAGTGATTCTGATAGCGCCTGCGTGGCCACGCAGGACCTGGTATGCAGACCTAGTGGACATGTCATCCTTTCCACGATGGACTCTGCCTCTGAGACAAGACCTTCTCATACAAGGTCCTTTCAATCATCCGAATCTAATTTCTCTGAGACTGACTGCATGGAGATTGAACGCTTGATTCTATCAAAGCGTGGCTTCTCCGAGTCAGTCATTGATACCTTAATACAGGCACGAAAGCCTGTCACCAGGAAAATCTATCACAAGATATGGCGTAAATATCTTCATTGGTGTGAATCCAAGAATTACTCATGGAGTAGGGTTAGGATTCCCAGGATATTGTCCTTCCTCCAAGAGGGTTTGGACAAAGGATTATCAGCTAGTTCTTTAGTTGAAATAATTTTTATTGTCATGGATCACATCAAATACAACATAATAAAACAGTGTGCTGGGTTACAATGTCCTAGTATTCTTAAAACAATTAAAGTTTTCAGCACCCTGTTTATATCATTTTCATCAATTTTTCTCCCCCCTTCCCTAACTCCCTCTCCACCCCCTCCCCTCTTATCCCATTTCCCTAAACCTAAACTTCATAACTGTATACAAAGAAAAACCTTTAACTTTAAACTTTTCCCGTCGAGCAGTGACAATGTTGTAGATTTCTTTAGAACGCTATATCTATATTTAAGAAAGTTCCTATTCTCTCCAATTTAATTGCCCTAAAAAAGCCTTATTGGTTACTTAGTGTTGATCTGTATGTACCTACATATTTCTGTTTATTTAAAATCCAGTGTATCCACATGTTTTGGAATCTCTCAGATGTCCCTTGTATCCATGCAGCTGATTTTAGCATATTATAAACATCTTCAATTTTGATCATTACCTCACCCCATTCTGGAGCCCCCACTTTCCATTTTCTAGCTATACATATTCTGGTTGCTGTACATATAATATTAACCCATCTATTAGTAATTGAGTTCATTGACTCCTGGGGGATATGTAGTAAGGCCTGTGAGGCTGATAATGTAAAGGAGTCGTCTAGAATCACCTTAGATAGTTGAGAAAGCTTGTCCCATGTAGGTTGTATCTTTGGACACTCCCACCACATGTGAAAATAGGTCCCTATCCCATTACATCCCCGATAACATAATCTACTACCCTGTGTGGTGTAATGTGAGGATTTCAGTGGTGTAAGGTACCATCTATATGAGGTTTTTATTGAGTTTTCGATAAGGTCTGCCCCAATTAAACTTCTCCTCATTGAGGAGAAAATCTGGCTCCAATCTTCTCTATCATAGGTTATAGCTAAATCTTGTTCCCATTTGTCATAAATTACCAATTTTGCTGAACTATTTGCTTCTTGAATGGCTAAGTATAAGCGTGTAATCATTTTTTTATTTCTACCGGGTGTCATTATCATTTGTTCCAGAGCAGTTTTTGGGCAGGCTGGGATGCTGCCTAGTCTATATGTATTTATAGCATGGGAAATTTGGAGATATAAAAACCAGTGCAATGTATTTGGGTGTATTTTATCTCTTAATTGTGTAAATGTCAACAACTTCCCATTGTCTAGGAAATCAGCTACCCTATAGAGGCCTTTATTTCCCCACTTATCTATTTGTTTTTTAAATTCTTTTGGGAGTAGTGTACTTAGAGGTATTATAATAGTGTGTGGCGAGAGTAATTTCAATGTATGTGTTAGTGACCTCCACATAAGCTTAGAATCTTCTGTAGTTTTTAGTTTAATTATCCTCTGGTCTTTTGGATCTGAGGGTTTCCATAATATATCTCCCGGAGTGCTTAGTCTTCCAATATCTGCTTCAATACCTGGCCATGTCATCCCCTGGCAATCTTTACATAAAAGAGCATTTTGTGCCAGTCTAGCAGCATGATAATAATCTCTAAGATTAGGGACTCCTACACCTCCCAATAGCTTGTGTTGTTTTAAAATATGAGCAGCTATTCTAGCTGCAGCTAGTTCTTTAAAGGGACAGATTTCTGCTCTGTCTATTCTTTTACACAAGCGTCTGGCAGAAGTTCCAGACGTTCAGGCATTTTGTCAGGCTTTAGTTAGAATTAAGCCTGTGTTTAAACCTGTTGCTCCTCCATGGAGCTTAAACTTGGTTCTTAAAGTTCTCCAAAGGGTTCCGTTTGAACCCCTTCATTCCATTGATATCAAACTTTTATCTTTGAAAGTTCTGTTTTTGATGGCTATTTCCTCGGCTCTGAGAGTCTCTGAGTTATCTGCCTTACAATGTGATTCTCCTTATCTGATTTTCCATTCAGATAAAGTAGTTCTGCGTACAAAACCTGGGTTTTTACCCAAGGTTGTTACTAACAAGAATATCAATCAAGAGATTGTTGTTCCATCATTATGTCCTAATCCTTCTTCAAAGAAGGAACCTCTTTTGCATAATCTAGACGTAGTCCGTGCCTTGAAGTTTTACTTACAAGCTACTAAAGATTTTCGTCAAACATCTAACCTGTTTGTTGTTTACTCTGGACAGAGGAGAGGTCAAAAGGCCTCGGCAACCTCTCTTTCTTTTTGGCTTCGGAGTATAATCCGTTTAGCCTATGAGAGTGCTGAACAGCAGCCCTCTGAAAGGATTACAGCTCATTCCACTAGAGCTGTGGCTTCCACATGGGCCTTTAAAAATGAGGCTTCTGTTGAACAGATTTGCAAGGCTGCGACTTGGTCTTCGCTTCATACCTTTTCCAAATTTTCCAAATTTGATACTTTTGCTTCTTCGGAGGCTGTTTTTGGGAGAAAGGTTCTACAGGCAGTGGTTCCTTCCGGTTAAGTTCCTGCCTTGTCCCTCCCATCATCCGTGTACTTTAGCTTTGGTATTGGTATCCCACAAGTAATAGATGATCCGTGGACTGGATACACTTAACAAGAGATAACATAATTTATGCTTACCTGATAAATTTATTTCTCTTGTAGTGTATCCAGTCCATGGCCCGCCCTGTCCTTTTAAGGCAGGTCTAAATTTTAATTAAACTACAGTCACCACTGCACCCTATAGTTTCTCCTTTCTCGGCTTGTTTCGGTCGAATGACTGGATATGGCAGTGAGGGGAGGAGCTATATAGCAGCTCTGCTGTGGGTGATCCTCTTGCAACTTCCTGTTGGGAAGTAGAATATCCCATAAGTAATGGATGATCCGTGGACTGGATACACTACAAGAGAAATAAATTTATCAGGTAAGCATAAATTATTTTTTTTTTTTTAATTTAGCATTTTTATTTGTTAATAAAATTACTGCATTAGGCAGTATTTTGGGGGGTAAAATGTTTCCCAGCAATGTGAACACAAGCTCCCTTGTAATACCAGTGCACATTATAGCAATCATAGGAAAATTACAGTTCTTAAAAAATATTTTCCACAGTATTCATCAATTTCACCCTTATATCTATAATCTCACTAAAAGAAAAAGTGCTGAGCAGAAAACATGAAATGTTCTTCAAAACAACCTTAAATACTAAATAAATGCTTTGTAGAATTATGTTTTCAATGCAAAGAATAGCATGAGATTAGTATGCCGCTGTATTTTTTTTTAAAGTTATATTAGCTGTTGAAATATTGAAAAAAAATTAAAAAAAAGTTTCAGTGTCCATAAAGCAATGTGGAGCACTATATTGTAACTTAAAGGGCCATAATACCCAAATATTTAAACACTTGAGAGTGATGCAGTATAGCTGTAAAAAGCTGACTAGAAAATATCACCTGAACATCTCTATGTAAAAAAGAAAGAGATATTTTACCTCAAAAGTTCCTCAGTAGCCACATCCCATTGTAAAGGACTTCTAAGCAGCAAATCAGTATGTCGGTCCCGGGACAGCGGAAGGAGCGAGCCTTCGTGCACACTCATCTTATTTCCCTATTCAGTGTAAGGAAGTTTACAATGAAATCTCATGAGAGTTAAGTGAAATCTCATGAGATCACAGTAAAAGAGTTCATGACCTCAGCACTGCTGATGCTGATTGGCTGCTGTTCATTTCCTCATTTTTTTATTTTTTTTTACCTGCAGCTGGGCTGCAGTTGAGTATAACTTTTTACACAGAACCTACTGTGCTGAGCTTAGGAAGTTGTGAGGTAAAATATCTTCCTTTCTTACATAGAGATGCTCAGGTAATATTTTCCTGTCAGCTTTTTACAGTTATGCTGCATCAGTTTCAAGTGATTTAGCATATGAGTATTATGTCCCTTTAAGTTTGCTTTTTTGCAGAGGCCAATAACTGACAGTTAAAATGAGTAGAGTGTGCAGCCAATGAATGTTTGGAATAAAGCAGTCTTGAGTCTGCACTTCTACTTGTAATAGGAATTGTAAAGGCCACATTTTTTTTTAAATGAATTAATTACAGGAATTAAATTAAAGGGAAAAGGTGACAAAGTTTATCATGAAAGTATATTGCCAGGATTTTACTTGATATAATTAAGCATTTTATATTGCAATCTTAAAGTGTTTAATGTTTCATTTTTTATTTTGTGAAATCTAGATTACACATACATATTCAGCCCCTTTATATAAATGTAATCATTTAAATATAGGGGCTGAATTGCAAAGATAGAAAAACATTTTAATGTCAAATAAAAAATTGGAACAACTGTTATATATTATCATGTTTGCAAGTTGGTACCTCCCATATTTCTTGTGTTTGCATTCTTCTATTGCAAGTTGGTACCTTCCATATTTCTTGTGTTTGCATTCTTCTATTGCAAGTTGGTACCTCCCATATTTCTTGTGTTTGCATTCTTCTATTGCAAGTTGGTAACTCCCATATTTCTGGTGTAGAATCTTGCATTTTCCAGTATTCTAATATTTAAAGGGACACTAAACCCAAAAATTTTCTTTCATTATTGAAGTAGAGAATTTAAACAGCATTCCAATTTACTTATATTATCTAATTTGCTGCATTCTTTAGATATCCTTTGTTGAAGAAATAACAATTCACATGGATGAGCCAATCACATGAGCCCTCTATGTGCAGCCACCAATCAGCAGCTACTGAGCCTATCTAGATATGCTTTTCAGCAAAGTATATCAAGAGAATGAAGCAAATTAGATAATAGAAGTAAATTAGAAAGCTGTTTAAAATTGCATGCTCTTTCTAAATCATGAAAGAAAAAATGTGGGTTTCATATCCCTTTAATTTTCCATTTACCTCCCATTCTTGTACAGCAAGTTTATCCTGCTCTGATCTAATGACCTTACACAACTTTGTATCATCTGCAAAAATAGAGATTGCTATTTAATCTTTGCTCCAAGTTATTAATAAAAAATATTAAAAAGAACATGGCCCAGTACTGATCCCTGGGGGACTCCACTGATTACCTTTGTCCAATCTGAGTATGATCCATTTACAACTACTCGTTGCTCCCTGTCTTTTATCCAGTTATTTATCCATTAGCTAACATTTGCCTAGATTACGAGTTTTGCATTATGGTTCAGTATGGCTATTACCGCTGAAAAATTGGCCATTGCGCTGGAATGGCCGGTAACGCATATTACGAGTCGCTGCGATATAGCTATACTGCAAACATTTTAGCTTGTAACGCAATGTCCATTCTGCACTCAAAAAAAATTACGTTTGAGTTCAGAATTTTCCATAACGCACATCTACAGGTTTTGGCCATCTGAGACCAATAGTTATGGATTTTGAGAAACAAAAATGTTTCACAAAACTCATAACTAAAATGTTACAAAGCAAATTAACACCCATAAACTAAATATTATCACCTAAACCGCCGCCCTCCTGCATTGCAAACACTATATTAAACCTATTAACCTATAAACTGCCGGCCCCCCACATTGTAACTAATAAACTAAACCTATTAACCCCTAATCCACAGCTCCCTGACATCACCGACACTAATTAAAGCTATTGACCCCTAAACCGCCAGGCCCCCACATCGCAACTAAGAAACAAAACCTATTAACCCCTAAACCGCCGGACCCTTACATCTCAAAACACTAAATTAAACTATTAACCCCTAAATCTAACACCCCTAACTTTAAATTAAAAGTTACAATATAACTATCTTTAAATAAATAAAAACTTACCTGTGAAATAAAAAAAACCCCTAACTTTTAAACAATAAATTAACCTAACATTACTATTCTAATAAAATAAAACTACTATGAAAAAATTACAAAAATCTAACATTACAAAAAATAATAACTAAAAATATGAAAAATAAAACCCCCTAAGATTACAAAAAAGAATAAACGAAATTATCAAAAATAAAAACAATGGGGGGCGGAGCCAGCCAGGTATGCAAGTGGTCGCATGATGCAGTAGCTCCTGTTATATTTTCTTATAAATTTCAATTTTAGACTACTTACTTCACCCACAACAACGGACAATCAGTGTCCTACCTAGCAGAACGACTAAAGACTTTTTATTTGGCGCCTGCCAATGGTGTGACATTTGCCTGCAGAAATTTGTGAACTACGCAATAGAAAAGTCGAGAACATACCATTTTTCTTTTCTCCTTGTTTTTGCGCTTCTCCAGCGTGGTTAAAACGATGGGGTCTGGCTGGGAAACAGAATTGTTCTGTATCCTGGATGAACATTTTGACAGAATGGAGATCACAGTGCTCTATACTTTACAAGGGGAGCCAAGTAGCAACTTGCCGGATGGGGGTGGGATCCCTGGAACTGTTGGACTCGGCCAGCCGATGAGGAACATGCCAGCAGAACTCTATTTCGGAGTAAGCCATTCAACTAAATCTACAATTACAGAAGGTACAAGTGGACAGAATGTGCATTTATTAGATGAAGTCAAAAGCTGTTTCCTAGACATATCTGTGGGGGTTGTTAAAAAACTATTACAAACATCTATACATAAGAAATCTGTTAAACAGGAGAATACTTATCTTGACCTGGATATTGGAATACCTCTGATTACCTCTTCGCTAAAGACTCTAACCCTCAGATTAAGCTACGCAGATCTCACCTTACAATTCATACGAAATTCAAGACTACGGCAAACATGCATCAAAAACAATCTTTTCACTATGTCTATGGCTGTTTCCTTCGAGTACAACCACATTAACTTTAACTGTCCTGTTTGGGCGGCTGGTGTGGGCTAGAGATGGTTACTTGGCTGATGTCATCAATTCTACTCGGTGTAAGATACAAGACCACAGCAGGCTATAACATGGGACTTTTTTATTTTAATGCAAATACTGCTTTGGAACTCAAACCTTTCAGTTTATAGTTATTCTTATGTTACATGTATTACATAATGGAGTTAAGATATTTCACTTTTATCGTTGATGATATTTATACCTAATGCTCAAGGTTATTAGGTTTTAGTTTATGTTGCACCAGGGGAAGACTAATTTTAGGACAGCTGATAGCATAACTTGATTCAACTGATATATTCTCCATACATTTTTCAACTAACCTATTCCTATGTCTACCGCCTGCGGCCGGGGTGATCAGTGAATTACTAAAATGTTATCCTTTCTATGGATGAAGATGTGGTTTGATTAAATGACTTACTGTCTGTCCCCAATATTACATATATATTATCTTATAACTAGAATATGTATAACAGTGCCGTGTGGGTAATATTAAGATGATGTCTTCATAAGCTCTTAATTTATTTTGAGTTTTAATCACTCTATGATCTGCATATATTATGATGTTTGCTATTTATATTCTCCCCCTTCTTAGAATGGGCTCACTCTGTTATTTCTTTTTTTTCTTATTATCTTATATATTTACATATTTTCATACCCAAATATTTCATTATTTAATTGGAGAGATGAGACACTACATTTTCTGCCCTCTCATATGATATAAATAGTTTAGTCTAAGCTGGGGGAAATAGTTGGGTTTTTTTTTAAATTGAGTTTAACGCTTAGATAT
Organism: Bombina bombina; assembly: GCF_027579735.1. Taxonomy (NCBI): domain Eukaryota; kingdom Metazoa; phylum Chordata; class Amphibia; order Anura; family Bombinatoridae; genus Bombina; species Bombina bombina. The sequence goes on along the minus strand of NC_069502.1, from coordinate 1,106,456,887 downwards.
AGGCACTCACAAATAACGCTAAAGGTTGAACCTGAAGCTGCTAAGTCACATCTATATAGATTGTATTTGAGTTGTTGCTACTGAACTTCTGATATACATATATTATACATGTTTAATTTTTTTACCCGGTTGGCTCCACACATTTCTCCCCCCACTTTTATATAGTACTCTGGGTACTCACCTAATCCCCAGAGGTTACATGCGCGGTTTCCCTTGTAACATATATATATAATGTCCAGTTACTGTACATCCCTATTAAAGGGGTTTTGGTATTTGAAAATAGGTGCCTTTATGTATCCTCTTTATTACTAATGGAGTCTGGCGTCGACCCAAGGGCCCTGGGTGGAACCAGATTCTGGACACTTTATATTGTATCATTGCCCTTTGATTTATATAAACTTACCTTATGCAGCTTTGTATATGGATAGTTCTGTTTCCTGGTTAATGGTCCAACGTTTCCCTTTTTGTTTCCTCTGCCTCAATTGTATATCGTTTAATAGCCAAGGTGCTGTAATAGGTCTCCACTTTCTCCTTTTTTCCTTTCCTTTTTTTTTCTTTTATATATATAAGTACAAAATATACATTATGGATAACCATGATTTACCATTTCACATTTAACAGATAATAAGCTTATTTTACTCTATTTCACTCAAAAGTCATACAGAGATTTTATTCTTTATGGTACGAGAAATGTATAGTAACATGAGTGCTAGAGAATCACACTGTATGCAGATACGTTTCAAAGCCAGATAGTGATATTAGATATGCACTGTGTACTACATGTCTATATTAATATAAGTTATATTGTTCCTAGGTTAAAAAGCAGAACATGTGAGGTTTATCTTCAACATGTGCAGTATTTTTGTAATGTAACAGATTTGATTATATGCTGAGGTTAAAATGACCGATATGTTCTCTCTACATATATGATTTTTGCACTTATCCGTTATATTGCATTTTTAACCTCAATAAAAATTATTATATATAAAAAAAACAACAATTACACCTAATCTAATAGCCCTATAAAAATAAAAAGCCCCCCCTCCAAATAAAAACAGCCCCTAACCTACAATAAACTACCAATAGCCCTTAAAAGGGCCTTTTGTAGGGCATTGCCCTAAGTTAAACAACTCTTTTACCTAGAAAAAATCTACCCATTGCCTCTATAGTAAGAGAAAAGTAGTGTATAAGGAATATTAAACAGATATGTAGTTCAATAAAAAGCACTCTTTCCTTCTATTGGCAGTGAATGTCCACGAGAACATTCATAACCTAAAGGAATTACTCAACCTGGCCACCAGGAGGAGGCAAAGACACCCAAAACAAAGCAATAAATATCCCTCCCACTTCCCCTACTCTCCCAGTAGTTCTTTGCCTCGTGTCATGGAGGTAGGCAGAGAGAGGTGCTCTGTAGAAGATAGGAAGAAATTAAGTTTTTAACATGGATTTGGCTTTCATTAAAGGGACAGTCAACACCAGAATTTTTGTTATTTAAAAAGATAGATAATCCATTTATTACCCATTCCCCAATTTTGCATAACCAAAACAGTTCTAATAATATACTTTTTACCTCTGTAATTACCTTGTATCTATGCCTCTGCAAACTGCCCCCTTATTTCAGTTCTTTTGACAGACTTGCATTTTAGACAATCAGTGCTCACTCCTAGGAAACACATGAACTAAGTCCCTCTAGAGACCCAAGACACTTGGAAGTGTCTCTCTTCTGATTAGCATTCTCGAGTTGAGAGCTATCTACAATGTGCTTCTAGCGTGGCCCCAGCTAAGTTCCGTCCGTTATATCAGATCACAATCAAACAATCACTACCGTTGCCTACATCATCCATCAGGGTGGCACACAGAGTCCTCTGGCGATGCAGGAGGTGTCTCAAATCCTGCTGTGGGCGGAGAGAGATCAATGTCAAATTTCAGCTATCCACATCCCAGGTGTGGACAATTGGGAAGCGGATTTCCTGAGCAGGCAGACTCTCCACTCAGGGGAGTGGTCCCTAAATCAGAGGGTGTTTCTGGAGATCACTCACATATGGGGTGCTCCCGAGATAGATCTGATGGCTTCCGACTTAAATGCCAACCTCCCGAGATACTGATCGAAGCCCAGGGATCTTCAGGCAGAGCTAGTGAATGCTCTAATGGTCCCGTGGGACTTCAACCTAGTGTATCTGTTTCCATCAATTGCTCTCCTGCCCTGAATGGTCACTCACATCAAGCAGAAGGGAATACCACCTATTCTGATAGCTAGTGGACATGTTGTCTGCTTCTCCTTGGTGGTTGCCTCTTCGGCCTCTATTTATCAAAGTCTGTCGGACCTGTTCCGACAGTGCGGATCAGGTCCAACAGACCTCGCTGAATAGGGAGAGCAATACGCTCTCCGTATTCAGCATTGCACCAGCAGCTCACAAGAGCTGCTGGTCCAACGCCGCCCCCTGCAGACTCGCGGGGCCGCCAGCAGGGGGGTGTCAATCAACCTGATCGTACTCGATCGGGTTGATGTCTGGCGATGTATGTCCACTTGCTCAGAGCAGGCTCGCCAGAAACACGGGCCATCAAGCTCCATTCGGAGCTTGATAGATAGGCCCCTTTGTCAGGACCTGCTTACTCAGGTTCTGTGCTTTTATCAAAACCTAGATACTCTGAGGTGACTGGAGATAGAACGGTTGATCTTGGTTTAGAGAGACCTCTCTGACAAGGTGATTGATTCTCTTATCCAGGCTCGCAAGCCTGTCACCAGGTGCATCTACTACAAGGTCTGAAAGACTTATCTTCACTGGTGTGACCAGCTTGGTTTTTCTTGGTTTAGAGTGAAAACTCTGCTAATCTTACAGTTTCTCCTGTCTGCCAGTTCTATTAAGGGTCAGATCTCTGCCCTTTCTGTTCTATTTCATAAGAAGTTGGCTTGTCTACCAGATGTTCAGGAGGTTGTTCAGACTCGGGCCAGAATAATACTTGTCTTCAAACCTGTTGCTCCTCCATGGAGCCTAAATTTAGTTCTTAAGGTTCTACACAGGGCTCTGTTTGAGCCTTTGCATGCTGTTGATATTAAGTTTCTCACTTTAAAAGTTGTATTCTTGTTAGCTATTTTCTCTGCTCGCAGAGTGTCAGAGTTATCTGCTTTAAAGTGTGATCCTCTGTAACTAGTGATCAGGTTTTGTGCTGCCCTAGGCGCTCACAATTTTGCTGCCCTTCCCCCCCCCCCCCCCCCCCCAGGTTTTAGGCCTTTTTTAGTCATAGTATTTTTTTAGTCAAAGTGTAATGAGACATTTTTTTTCTTCATGGCACTGCAAAACACTTGAATATACTCGGTTATATATATATATATATATATATATATATATATACACACATCTGTACCACTTATGTGTGTGCACTGTGCATGTATATATGAACATTACATATACATATATATATATATATATATATAGTACTGAAGAAAAAAAGCGCACTCCAAAGGTCTTACATAAGTATCCACTTTAATGTGTGACCGTTTTCGAGCTGAGTCAGCTCGTCCTCAGACAGACAGAAAATCAACAGTTACACTTACCACCACCGTGACTTTATACCCAGTAAAACCAAACCAAACCTAGGGGAGGAGTAGTCAGCCGTGTCAACGTAGTTTCGTATCGGTGTAACCCAAAAGTGACATATATAACATCTAAGTCAGCAATATGCATACTAACTAACTCTAATGCGCATACACCAAAAATGCAGCAAACAGGCACAAGAGGAGACAGAATACACAATATAGTGGGCATAAATGTTATAAGCATATCTGACCGGGTAACCATGGTAACCAACAACAAAGCCGTGAGCGGCTACAAGCTGTAAAGCACACAGCATTTAAATCCACTAAAAAGTAGTCAGAACCATATGGTGACCGCAGTCAGACGTGACAACACATGCCAAATAAGACAATAGTAAAATTATAGTAAAATTACTAGCCAAAGAAGAACTGGTATCGGACCCGGTAACCATGGCAACTGACAGCAGAGCTCATAAAAAAGTCAGATCCATGTAGAGACCGTGGTCAGCGCACCTCCAATTCAAAGTAATTTCTTTATTAGAACAAAGCCAAGACAAGTTAAAAATGCACTTACTAGAAGTAAGTTCTTTTTCACATTTGAGAAATAAATACAGCTCCGTAGGGGTCTCTCTGTCAGTCCTTTCACAAATTTCAGAGTTCCTGACTACGGAAAGAGCTTTTTGTTCGTTAGGAGGATTCGTAGTCAGGAAACAGAGTGAGTTCAATTGGTAGTACGGGGGTAAAATTAGACTGCGCTTATACCGGAACTCTGAAATTTGTGAAAGAACTGACAGAGAAACCCCTACGGAGCTGTATTTACTTTTGAAATGTGAAAAAGAACTTACATTCTAGTAAGTGCGTTTTTAACTTGTCTTGGCTTTGTTCTAATAAAGAAATTACTTTGAATCAGAGTTGCGCTGTCTCTTTTTATCTTTTCATATCCAGAAACACAAGGGGCAGAAGGCTTTAGCTGTTACTCTTTACTTTTGGTTGCAAAGTCTTATTCACATGGCTTACAAGCAGGGGGGACTGGAGCCTCCTTTAGAATCACAGCACATTCTACTCGTGTGGTATCTACTTCTTGGGTCTTCAAGAATGAGGCCTCAGTTGATCAGATTTGCAAGGCTGCAACATGGTCTTCATTGCACACTTTCACGCATCTTTTGGAAAAGGGTTCTACAAGCGGGGGTGCCTAGTGATTAGGACTGCCCTCCCTACTTTTCCCTTCCAAACATTTATGAACTCCACAGCTTGTTTATTGGTTTCCCATAGGTTATGAATGTGTTCATGGACTCTCACTGCCAATAGAAGGAGAATACTATTTATGCTTACCTGATAAATTAATTTCCTTCTTGGCAGTGAGAGTCCACAAACCTGCCCTAATGCAAAATGTGAAGTGGTGGCAGTCGTTGGTACCTCTGTACTCCTTGTATCTCTCTACACTTTTCCTTATCCTCAGCTTAAACTACTGAAAGGGTAGGGGAAGTGGGAGGGATATGTGTTGCTTTGTTTGGGGTGTCTTTGCCTCCTCCTGGTGGCCAGGTTGAGTAATTTCCATAGGTTATGAATGTTCTCGTGGACTCTCACTGCCAAGAAGAAGGAAATGAATGTATCAGGTAAGTATAAATTTTATTTTTGTATGATTGCACAGCCATAAAATGTTGGCAAGTAATTCCTTGAGCTTATGGTTATATACTTTGTTGTTTTTTTAAACTTATAATGGTAATTTTGTAATATCATTTAACATCATAACCAAAGACAGATATGCAGATTTATAGAAAGAAAGAGAGAACATTGTAAAGTTACTGGCCTCAGGTGACATGATGACATTTTGTCTTGTTTAACAGGTGCTGAGTCTCAAGTGTCAGAACTGTGGTATTTAGCAGGGTGACAATTTTTCAAATACATATAGTAGAGATGAGACGCAGGAAGTACTTTACATACTGCCATAATGAGTCATAAAACTAATATATTTGATCAGACAATGTCTAGGATGACTGTGTAAATATTTACTTCCTGTGGCCTTATTTTTTTAATCCTTTCATTGTCATATTCTCTGTAAATAAAGAAAATAAACATAATACAAGTTCTGTTTAATATCTCTTTAGCTTCTGTATCGCAGTATTTTTCTCTTATTCTCCTATGTATGATCTCAAACCCTCACAGTATTTGAGCATAAATGTTTTAGGAGCACATCGGGTAGTTAACCCTGGTCTCTCTGGTACTAATCCTTTCCTCTGTTTGTCACTTCAGAACATATATCTGTTTGCTTTCATAATTTACATTGAACCTGGTTCCTGCATCGTTATATTGAACTCTCTTCACCTGACTTTTATTGTGTGACTGGTCCTGGGCCCATAAGAGGAAACTTCCTCCCATTTAGCATTGCCTGATTATTGTGGTTGTTTGCTCACCCTTAATCTAGCTATTATTTGTGGATTGCCTTCCCGTGTATCGACTTCAGCTTGTTTAACTACTCTCACCACTTCTCCTCATTTTCCTATTTATGATCTCAGACCCTCACAGTATTTTAGCATAAATGGGTGGATTTTTTTAGGAACACATCGGGTAGGGAACCCTGGTCTCTCTGGTGCTAATCATTTCCTCTGTTTGTCTGCCACTTCAGAACTTATATCTGTTTGCTTTCATGCCTTACCTTGATCCTGGTTCCTGCATCGTTATATTGAACTCTCTTCACCTGACTCGGATCATATGACACTTCCTGCCATCTTGCCCTGCCTGATTATTGTGGTTGTTTGCGCACCCTTAACTTCCCGTGTTTGACTACTCTCACCACTTCTCCTATCCCTGACTACGGCTTGTTTTTGGACTACGCAACTTTCTTCACGTTTTCAAACTAGATGCCTGTGTTTCTGCTTTTCCTGTGTCAGCTACTGGATTCCTTCCTGCTGAGTATCAGTATCATTACAGAATAGTCAGGCAATAAAATGGAGTCCGCAGGTACAGATTCCATCCTTGTGCAACCATGTTACTCTCCTAACTCAGACTGTACAGACTCAGGCACAGACTATCCAGTCTCTACAAGCTCAAATTACTGATCTGCAAAATGAAATGCATACACTCCGTGGACACACTCCATGGACATGTTTCTGGGATACGTCCTCCAGTAGCTGCTGCCTCTGACCCACCCCAAGATATTCATCTGCCTTTACCTGAGAAGTTTAAAGGAGGCTTTTGCAAATTTTGGGGTTCCTTAATCAATGTTCGTTACATTTTCTAATGCATCCCTCCTGATTTTTTCAAAATCAAGGTTGCATTTAATTTTTCTCTACTGGTTGATGAGGCTTTAGCCTGGGCATCACTATTACATAACCAGTACATCCTGATCTTAGGTAATCTAAATGACTAATGCTAGGTGCCTGGTTTTTGATCACCCCAATCATTGTGCTACAGCTGAAGTAACTTTACTGAATATTCATCAAGGAAGGCATTATGTAGCAGAATATGCTGCAGATTTTTTCAATGTGTAGCAGACACAACTTGTAACCAATCAGATTAAATATTTCAGCAGACTCCATTAAATATCAATTGGCTCGAGAAGATATTCCTGAAGATTTGTATGCTTTTATTTGGCTTGACATTTGTATTGATCAAAGGCTTTTAGAGCGAAGATGAAAAGACATCATTTTTATACCCCAAGTTCAAGTTCCAGGGTTCAGTCAAATTGTTTTGTTGCTAAGTTTCCTCATGCATCAGATCATACAGAACCTTAACTCATGCACGTGAACTTAATCCGGAAACCACTTTTATTTAATGAAAAACAGCATTGTGTACTTTAGAGCCTGTGTCTGTATTGTGGTAATTCAGATCATTATGCCATTACTTGCCCAAATAAGGCTAAGAGAACTATTGCCATAACTGCTCAATGTCAACAAGGACTACTGGATGAACCCTATGTTGGGTAAGACTTATTCACACACTCTCTTTTCATCAATTCTGAATCATGGTTTCTGTTGCTTTGGTTGCTTATCCTTTCTTTCATAAAGATCAAATAAATTCCTTGGAAAACACAATGAAAAGTCTGTTTGTGTAATAAATGGATTCCTATAGTTTTCTCTTTGGTTGTTTTTTTTGTTTTCTTTTTCTGTTTTTTAATACATTTTTATGATTTTATGTTTTATCTGTCACAATATTCAAAATTATTTAGTATGCGCTTGTTGGGTTAGCGCAAGACCTAGAGTAAAGTGTAAGGTGTAAAAAAACCCACCAAGTACAACATAAGTACATTAAAATAACGTTTATATACATTTTATATATAACCTACCTGATACGTTACGTGCCAGTGATGTCAGGGAAGTTAAGCCTCATCGTTTGGAAAATAGCAGATGTTAAGGTGGAATTCATACCGCCTTATATCCGCTTCCAAATGTGGTAGACGACAACTCCGGACAGTGTATGTGAACTGTTCCTGATTAGGTCCCTGACATATAGTAATTATATCTGTGCATTTGGCTTTTTTTATGTATATTTTATACTTTTAATAAATATTCTTGTACCTGCTTTTCGTGGGATATTCTGTTTGCCTACCAGTATATAAAGTAGGTGGGTGCATTACATAGAGCTTAAGGTAGCTCTATTCCACGTGACTAGAAAATCTTCTGCTTTTGATATTGGAATATCACAATGTGGAATCACACTATGATATATATATATATATATATATATATATATTTTGAGGTACCAAGACCGTTGGAATTGTGAATGATTTGAAAATTTTGCATATTGTTTTATTTATCACATTTATTTCACTTTTATCTTTATTCTGTGAGTATATTGCACATTTATTCAGTTTCAAAATTTTATAAGAGATAAAAGGTAATATATATATCTGTGTGTGTGTGTGTGTCTAAATATGTGTATGGGTGTGTATATAAATATATATGTCAGTATATGGCCGGGTTATAATACAATATATTTAATAATTATTCTTTAAAAGAAAACCCCAATAAAATTGCATATACAAAACAATAAAATTAATGTAAATTCCTAAATTCTTTATATTAGTTACAATTTATAGACACATTGGCCCCTATTTATCAAGGTCTGGCGGACCTGATCCGACAGTGCGGATCAGGTCCGCCAGACCTCGCTGAATACGGCGAGCAACACGCTCGCCGTATTCAGCATTACACCAGCAGCTCACAAGAGCTGCTGGTGCAACGCTGCCCCCTGCAGACTCGCGGCCAATCGGCCGCCAGCAGGGGGTGTCAATCAACCCGATCATACTCGATCGGGTTGATTTCCGGCGATTTCTGTCCGCCTGCTCAGAGCAGGCGGACAGGTTATGGAGCAGCGGTCTTTGTGACCGCTGCTTCATAACTGCTGTTTCTGGCAAACCTGCAGGCTCGCCAGAAACACGGGGCATCAAGCTCCATTGGGAGCTTGATAGATAGGCCCCATTGAATTATATGTATAGAGAACCAGATATGAATCAAAACTATACAAGTTTAAACTATTATAATATGCTATGCAAAGATCATAAAAAACAGAATTTATGCTTACCTGATAAATTACTTTCTCTTGCGGTGTATCCAGTCCACGGCTTCATCCTTTACTTGTGGGATATTCTCATTCCCTACAGGAAGTGGCAAAGAGAGCACACAGCAGAGCTGTCCATATAGCTCCCCCTCTAGCTCCGGCCCACAGTCATTCGACCGAAGGTTAGGAGAAAAAGGAGAAACCATAGGGTGCAGTGGTGACTGTATTTTAAACAAAAAAAATATTTACCTGACTTAATTGCCAGGGCGGGCCGTGGACTGGATACACCGCAAGAGAAAGTAATTTATTAGGTAAGCATACATTCTGTTTTCTCTTGCAAGGTGTATCCAGTCCACGGCTTCATCCTTTACTTGTGGGATACCAATACCAAAGCTTTAGGACACGGATGAAGGGAGGGAACAAGACAGGTACCTTAAACGGAAGGCACCACTGCTTGCAAAACCTTTCTCCCAAAAATAGCCTCCGAAGAAGCAAAAGTATCGAATTTGTAAAATTTGGCAAAAGTATGAAGTGAAGACCAAGTCGCTGCCTTACAAATCTGTTCAACAGAAGCCTCATTCTTGAAAGCCCAAGTGGAAGCCACAGCTCTGGTAGAATGAGCAGTAATTCGTTCAGGAGGCTGCTGACCAGCAGTCTCGTAAGCCAACCTGATGATGCTTTTCAGCCAGAAGGAAAGAGAGGTAGCAGTCGCTTTCTGACCTCTCCTCTTACCAGAATAAACGACAAACAAGGATGATGTTTGTCTGAAGTCTTTAGTTGCTTGTAAATAGAATTTTAAAGCACGAACCACATCAAGATTGTGTAGCAGGCGTTCCTTCTTTGATGATGGGTTAGGACACAGAGAAGGAACTATTATTTCCTGGTTAATGTTCTTGTTAGAAACAACCTTAGGAAGAAAACCAGGTTTGGTACGCAACACAACCTTATCTGCGTGAAACACCAGGTAAGGTGAATCACACTGTAAAGCAGACAATTCTGAAACTCTTCGAGCAGAAGATATAGCTACCAAAAACAAAACTTTCCAAGATAATAACTTGATATCTATGGAATGTAAAGGTTCAAACGGAACCCCTTGAAGAACTGAAAGAACTAGATTAAGACTCCATGGCGGAGCCACAGGTTTATAAACAGGCTTGATTCTGACTAGAGCCTGAGCAAACGCTTGAACGTCTGGTACCTCTGCCAGACGCTTGTGTAAGAGAATAGACAGAGCAGATATCTGTCCCTTTAAGGAACTAGCTGACAATCCTTTCTCCTATCCTTCTTGGAGAAACGATAATATTCTGGGAATCCTAATCTTCCTCCATGAGTAACCCTTGGATTCACACCAACAAAGATATTTTCGCCATATCTTATGGTAGATTTTCCTGGTGACAGGTTTTCTAGCCTGAATCAGAGTATCTATAACTGACTCTGAGAAACCACGCTTTGATAGAATTAAGCGTTCAATCTCCAAGCAGTCAGACGCAGAGAAACTAGATTTGGATGCTTGAATGGACCCTGTATTAGAAGGTCCTGCCGCAATGGCAGTGTCCATGGTGGAACAAATGACATGTCCACTAGGTCTGCATATCAAGTCCTGCAGGCGCTATCGGAATCACCGAAGCCTTCTCCTGCTTGATTCTGGCGACCAGACGAGGGAGAAGGGGAAACGGTGGAAAGACATAAGCCAGATTGAAGGACCATGGTGCTGCTAGAGCATCTATCAATACCGCCTTGGGGTCCTTGGACCTGGATCCGTATAGAGGAAGTTTGGAGTTCTGACGGGACGCCATCAGATCCAACTCTGGAGTGCCCCATAGCTGAGTCAGCTGAGCAAAAACCTCCGGGTGGAGTTCCCACTCCCCCGGGTGAAAAGTCTGACGACTTAGAAAATCCGCTTCCCAGTTGTCCACTCCTGGGATGTGAATTGCTGAGAGATGGCAGGAGTAATCCTCCGCCCACCTGATTATTTTGGACACTTCCTTCATCACTAAGGAACTTTTCGTTCCCCCCTGATGATTGATGTAAGCTACAGTCGTGATGTTGTCCGACTGAAATCTGATGAATTTGGCCGCAGCTAGTTGAGGCCATGCCTGAAGCGCATTGAATATCGCTCTCAGTTCCAAAGTGTTTATCGGGAGAAGAGATTCTTCCCGAGACGATAGGCCCTGAGCTTTCAGGGAGTCCCAGACTGCACCCCAGCCTAACAGGCTGGCATCGGTCGTTACAATGGTCCATTCTGGCCTGCGGAAACATGTTCCCTGAGACAGATGATCCTGAGACAACCACCAGAGAAGAGAGTCTCTGGTCCTCTGGTCCAATTGTATCTGAGGAGACAAGTCTGCGTAATCCCCATTCCACTGTTTGAGCATGCACAGTTGCAGTGGTCTGAGATGTATTCGAGCAAAAGGGACTATGTCCATTGCCGCTACCATTAATCTGATTGCCTCCTAGGTAGCTCTGCAGCTGTTAGAAAATATACAACTAGAACTAATAGGTAGTAGTTGTGCGGTTGTTATCCAATATATGACTTGTAGGTAAGTAGCTCTGCAGCTGTTATAAAATATACATCTAGAAGTAATAGTTAAGTAGTTTTACTGTTTTGCGGTTGTTATCTAATATATAACTTGTTGGTAAGTAGCTAGGCAGCTGTTAGAAAATATACAACTAGAACTAATAGGTAAGTAGTTGTGCGGTTGTTATTATCTAATATATAACTTGTAGGTAAATAGCTCTGCAGGCTGCAGCTGTTATAAAATATACAACTAGAACTAATAGGTAAGTAGTTTTGCAGTTGTTATCTACTATATAATAACTTGTAGGAAAGTAGCTCTGCAGCTGTTAGAAAATATACAACTGAACTAGTAGGCAATTAGTTTTGCGGTGCCGGTTGTTATAAAATATATTGCAGCTATTAGAAAATATCAACTAGAACTAATAGGTAATATCTTATAATAATTATAATAATATAGCTCACTAGAGATAAAATATAAAATGGTAAATATGCAGGTTTACTGCCTAATTTGAGTATCAGCTCAGCAGCCAGCAGCACAGCAGTTAACTGCTTTTTTAAATGAAAAAAAAAATACCTTTTTTTGCAAAAAACTTCTAATTGCAATCTGCTAATAAATTAATCTGCTAAAATACTTACATTTTTTAATATTAAGCAGCTGTGACAGCCGTCAAAGGTTTTTTTTTTTTTTTTTAAATTAACTTTTTTTGCAAAACTTCTAATTGCAATCTGCAAATTAATTAATCTGCTAAAATACTTACATTTTTAAATAGTATGCAGCCGTGACAGCCGTCAACGGACTGCTGGCCCAGGCCTCCTGTTCAGGCAGCCTCTCTCAGTCAGAAAGAATCAGAAATTAATAAAGCAAATTGTTTTAAAATAAAAAAATATTTTTTTATTATTCCCAAATTACTCCACTACTAACTTAAAGCAAATTGTTTTAAAAGAACTCCCTATAAGTCCAGTATTCTCCTAAGCTAATAAATCTCAGACTCAGACTGTATCTGTTGTTAATTTAAACAAGTAGAAAAATAAAAATGAAATATTTTTTTTAAAACACTAGTTCAAGTTCAAGTTACTCTACTAATCTAATATAAACTGCAGGCCTGCAGCAAAAATAATTATCTGCCCAAAGTCAAACAAGAAGACAAGTCAGATCTTCCTCCCCGGCCCTAACTCACTGTCTCTGCAGTAGCTATAGATAGTATATAACTAAATCTAAACTATATTGCTAAAGTTCAATTGCAATTTGCACACTGCAGTCTGCAGCAGCAAATATATTGATTAATGTTGTGTTGATTAATTATTTCAATTCGATATAATATAGAACAGTTCAAACGTCATAGAGCTCTGTAAAAAGGTTCCTCTCAGCTCAACGGCTATCTCCACAATCAGATTTTCGCGCCGTTGAGCCGGGAGGAGCCTCGTGGGGGCCATCACGTGTGCAGGGTGAGCGTATCAGTGAGGATCAAAGAGGCTGGGGGAGGAGACAGAGCACAGGCTGAAACCACTCGCCCGGTTCAGCCTGTGTGATTAAGCCTCTATAGGCATGGAGGCTGGGGAGGAGCTACGCCTGCACAGTGAATGCATAGAGATCACTGTGCGTGCGATCACAGTGTGAGTGCGAGTGGGGGACTGGGGGTGGAGTCTGAGACAGACAGTCAGTGCACAGTCAGCAGGCAGCAGCCCTGACCTGAGAGGAGGAGTGGCTATGCGACGAACGTGGTGGTGTGGTCTGTGACGTCACGTCAGCACACTGAGCAGAGCAAAATACTGTGTTCTCTAGGCTGTCTCGCTCTGTCATCGTCCACCCGGTCCTAGCTCCTGCCTTGTTATTAATGTACAGTGTACACTCACACTACACAGCAGCCCAGGCAGCAGCAGCAGTCACACAATTTTCTTGGGGATAATATAACAAAATATAAATAAATTATAATATATATATATATATACATTTTTTAAGAATATTTTTTTTTCTAATTTTTTTATGGTGTGTGTGTGTGTGTATACACAGGCTGTATATGAACCTGTCCTCGTGCACACCGAGTAAGGGCAACAAACACAGCACCAGCTTCTTAAAGACACTGCAAAAAAAAATTCACTAAAAAAAATCTCATTGCAGAAAATGAAAAAAAGTTTTATATTCTTAGTAAGTAGGTTGGACAGGGGCATAAAATGTGTGTGTCAAGTTCTCTTGCAGGTCTTATCTTGCCAAATGTGTCCTGGGAGTTTTACTCAAAATACACAATGCACTTATTAAACTGATAGAGTAATACATGTATGTAAAACTAAAAGCAAATGCAAAATCAGTGTAATTTGATTTGTATGTGTTTATAAAAAAAAACAATCGGCTAGATTACGAGTTCTGCGTTATGAGTAAAAAAGCAGCATTAAGGCTCATAACTCTGCTTTTTCACTACCGCTGCTATTACGAGTCTTGTAGGTATAGCTGCACCGCACACTTTCTTCTACAAGATACGACGAGTCCACGGATTTCATCCTTACTTGTGGGATATTAACCTCCTGCTAACAGGAAGTGGCAAAGAGCACCACAGCAGAGCTGTATATATAGCTCCTCCCTTCCCTCCACCTCCAGTCATTCTCTTTGCCTGTGTTAGTAATAGGAAGAGGTAAAGTGTTAGTTTTAGATTCTTCAATCAAGAAGTTTTTTATTTTAAATGGTACCGGTGAGTACTATTTTCCTCAGGAAGATATGGAATGAAGAAGATTTCTGCCCTGAGGTTGATGATCTTAGCAGATGTAACTAAGATCCATTTTGGTTCCCACAGAGCTTTTGAAGGTAGTGCAAGAGAAATCTTCAATATGGAGAACGGTGTCATGCTACAAGCAGCATTGAGGTATGTTCAGTCTTTTATTTCTGAGGAGACTTGTTATATCAGAACTGGCTGACATTTTTCCCTGCAAGGGAAGGGGTAAGCAGTAGACCTGTATCACTGAGGGTGTTACTGAAATTCCTGTGTTTTATACATATTGCTTTGACATATCTGTATTGGGGCTTGACACTGGGAGAGGCAGCTTGACATTTATGTATTTATTAGTTAAAGTCAGTAGGGACCACATGGCTTTATTTTTCAAACCGCTTCCCATGCGGTTAAACAGACTGTTGAGACGACGTCCATGATGGGCGGGGCCTGTTTCGCACGCTCAGTCGCGCAGTTTACTCTGACTAAGAAGGCAGCAGGCATTAGCTCCGGTGGGACCTAAAGTTGTGTTCTGATCACCGGATCGTTGTCGAGTCATTTTTCAGTACCCTGGGGGCAGGGGTCATTTTTCTGTGAAGATATACTTTTTTAATTAAAATGTCTCTTAGAGGGTAATTTCACCTTTTACTTATTGGGTGCAATAATTTTTGGGCCAATTGAATTATTATATTTAATTGTTTAGCGTTTTTAAACGTTTTAGTGCAGTTTGAAAAAATTGTTGCGTTTTTTATTTCTTAAAGGCGCAGTACACATTTTTCTAAAAGTTGTTTGAATCAATAAATGAGGTGATTTACGACTATTGTGGCTATTACTAGCCTGTTCAACATGTCTGACATTGAGGAAACTAATTGTTCTATGTGTTTAGAAGCCATTGTGGAACCCCCTCTTACTTTGTGTACCTCTTGTACTGAAAGGGCCTTACAATGTAAAAAGCATATTTTAGGTAAAGAAAGTGTGCCTAAGGATGATTCTCAGTCTGAAGAGAATCAGGATATGCCATCTAATTCTCCCCAAGTGTCACAACCTTTAACGCCCACACAAGCGACGCTGAGTTCCTCAAATGCGTCTAACTCTTTTACTCTGCGGGATATGGCTGCAGTTATGTCAACTACCCTTACTGAGGTATTATCTAAGTTACCAGTGTTACAGGGTAAACGTAGTAGGACTGGAATTAATGTGAATACTGAGTCCTCTGATGCTTTGTTGGCTATTTCCGATGTACCCTCACAGGGCTCTGAGTTGGGGGTCAGGGAATTGTTGTCTGAGGGAGAACTTTCAGACCCAGGAAGTATGTTACCTCAGACAGATTGGGACGTCATGTCCTTTAAATTTAAGCTTGAACACCTCCGCCTGTTACTTCGGGAGGTTTTAGCGACTCTGGATGACTGTGACCCTATTGTGATACCACCAGTGAAATTGTGTAAAATGGACAAATATCTAGAGGTACCTACTTACACTGATGTTTTTCCGGTTCCTACAAGAATTTCGGAAATTATAAAGATGGAATGGGACAGACCGGGTATACCGTTCTCTCCTCTTTCAAGAAAATGTATCCCATATCAGACACCATTCGGGACTCTTGGCAGACGGTCCCTAAGGTGGAGGGAGCTATATCTACCCTGGCTAAGCGTACAACTATTCCTATTGAGGACAGTTGTGCTTTCAAAGACCCTATGGATAAGAAATTAGAGGGTCTTCTAAAGAAATTATTTATTCATCAGGGTTTTCTTTTACAACCAACAGCTTACATTGTTCCAGTTACTACTGCAGCAGCTTTTTGGTTTGATGCTCTAGAAGAGTCTCTGAAGGTTGAGACCCCTTTAGAGGACATTTTAGATAGAATTAGGGCTCTCAAGCTAGCTAATTCTTTTATTACAGATGCCGCCTTTCAAATTGCTAAGTTGGCGGCGAAAAATGCAGGATTTGCCATTTTAGCGTGTAGAGCGTTATGGTTAAAATTGTGGATTAATTACATCTAATCTAATAGCCCTGTCAAAATAAAAAAGCCCCCCCAAATAAAAAAATCCCTAGCCTAAACTGAACTACCAATAGCCCTTAAAAGGGCCTTTTGTGGGGCATTGCCCCAAAGAAATCAGCTCTTTTACCTGTAAAAAAATACAAACAACTCCCCAACAGTAAAACCCACCACCCACACAACTAACCCCCCAAATAAAACCCTAACTAAAAAAACCTAAGCTCCCCATTGCCCTGAAAAGGGCATTTGGATGGGCATTGCCCTTAAAAGGGCATTTAGCTCTATTGCTGCCCAAACCCTAATCTAAAACTAAAACCCACCCAATAAACCCTTAAAAAAACCTAAACTAACCCCCGAAGATCCACTTACAGTTTTGAAGACCGGACATCCATCCTCAACAAAGCTGGTAGAAGTCCTCAACGAATCGGCAAGAAGTCCTCAACGAAGCCGAGAGAAGTCTTCATCCAAGCCGGGAGAAGTGGTCCTCCAGACGGGCAGAAGTCTTCATCCAGACGGCATCTTCTATCTTCATCCATCCGGCACGGAGCGGGTCCATCTTCAAGACATCCGGCGCATAGCATCCTCTTCTTACGACAACTCCCGACGAATGAAGATTTCTTTAAGTGTTGTCATCCAAGATGGCGTCCCTTAGATTCCGATTGGCTGATAGAATTCTATCAGCCAATCGGAATTAAGGTTGAAAAAATCCTATTAGCTGATTGGATCAGCCAATAGGATTGAACTTCAATCCTATTGGCTGATAAAATCAGCCAATAGGATTGAGCTCGCATTCTATTGGCTGTTCCATTCTATTGGCTGTTGGATTGGTAAGCAGTAAACCTATTATACAGAAGGCTGTTACTGGAGTCCCTGGATTTTATTTATAGATAGTTGACATTATATGGGCATTATATGACACTATGGGAGAGGCAAAGAAAAACGGTTCATAACGTTTTTATTTTGGCAATAACCTGTATGATTACTGGTGTGTTTGAGGGTGTACATTGGTTTTGATAACTTGTGTGTAAAACCGCTTCCCCATGCGGTTGTGTTTGGGCCTACTTCGGCATCGACCTTAAGGGGCGGGGCTTATTTTCGTGCACTCAGATGCGCACTTCCTTCAGACTAGGCAGCAGCAAGCAGTAACTCCGGTGGCTCCTGGACTGTGTAACTCTGGTCCGGAGTGTTGGAAAGTTGTTTCGAAGTACCCTGGGGGCATAGGGTATTTTTGATTGTAAACTGACAATTTGTTGATCTAAGTACTTTAGAGCCTTATTTCTCCCCTTACTTCTGGGGTGCAGTAATTTTTGGATAAACCAACGAATTTAAGTTAAATTTGGAGATAATTTAACGTTATTTAAGCAGTTTTGGAAAAATTGTTCACTTTTTACTTTCTTAAAGGCGCAGTACACGTTTTTTAAAAGTTTATTTTAAGCAATAAATAAAGTGTTTAAACGACTTCTGTGGTTATTACTAGTCTGTTCAAACATGTCTGACATTGAGGAATCTGAATCTCATTGTTCTATGTGTTTTGAAGCTATTGTGCAACTCCCTCTAACATTGTGTAACTCTTGTACTGAAAGAGCCTTACATTGTAAAGTCCATATATTAGGTCAAGAAAGTGTGTCTAAGGATGATTCTCACTCTGAAGAGAATTAGGATATGCCATCCAATTCTCCTAAAGTGTCACAACCTTTAACGCCCACACAAGCGACGCCAAGTACGTCTAGTGCGTCTAATTCTTTTACTCTGCAGGAGATGGCTGCAGTTATGTCAGCTACCCTTACAGAGGTATTATCTAAATTACCAGTGTTGCAGGGTAAACGCAGTAGGTCAGGTATTAATGTAAATACTGAATCCTCTGATGCTTTATTAGCTATTTCCGATGTACCCTCACAGTGTTCTGAGTTGGGGGTCAGGGAATTACTGTCTGAGGGTGAAATTTCAGACTCAGGGAATGTGTTACCTCAGACAGATTCGGACGCTATGTCCTTTAAATTTAAGCTTGAACACCTCCGCCTGTTACTTCGGGAGGTTTTAGCGACTCTGGATGATTGTGACCCTATTTTAATTCCACCAGACAAATTGTGTAAGATGGATAAATATCTAGAAGTACCTACTTACACTGATGTTTTTCCGGTTCCTAAGAGAATTTCGGAAATTATAAAAAAGGAATGGGATAGACCAGGTATACCGTTTTCTCGCCCTCCTAATTTTAAGAAAATGTTTCCCATATCAGACATCATTTGGGACTCATGGCAAACGGTCCCTAAGGTAGAGGGAGCTATATCTACCCTAGCTAAGCGTACAACTATACCCATTGAGGACAGTTGTGCTTTCAAAGACCCTATGGATAAAAAATTAGAGGGTCTACTAAAGAAATTATTTATTAATCAGGGTTTTCTTTTACAACCTACGGCTTGCATTGTTCCAGTAACTACTGCAGCAGCTTTTTGGTTTGAGGCTCTAGAAGAGTTTCTTAAGGTTGAGACCCCATTAGATTACATTTTGGATAGAATTAAGGCTCTCAAGCTAGCTAATTCGTTTATTACCGATGCCGCTTTTCAAATTGCTAAATTAGCGGCGAAGAATGCAGGCTTTGCTATCCTAGCATGTAGAGAGTTGTGGCTCAAATCTTGGTCTGCTGATGTCTCATCAAAGACTAAGCTTTTAGCTATTCCTTTTAAAGGTAAAACCCTTTTTGGGCCTGAATTGAAGGAAATCATTTCTGACATTACAGGAGGTAAAGGCCATGCCCTACCTCAGGATAAGTCTGTTAAGATGAGGGGTAAACAAAATAATTTTCGCTCCTTTCGGAACTTTAAAGGAGGACCCTCCGCTTCCTCTTTTTCCACAAAGCAGGAAGGGAATTTTACCCAATCGAAGTCAGTCTGGAGACCCAACCAGAACTGGAATAAAGGTAAACAATCCAAAAAGCCTGCTGCTGCTACTAAAACAGCATGAAGGGGCGGCCCCCGATCCGGGACCGGATCTAGTAGGGGGCAAACTCTCTTTCTTCACCCAGGCTTGGGCAAGAGATGTTCAGGACCCATGGGCACTAGAAATAGTGACTCACGGTTATCAATTGGAATTCAAGGACTTCCTCCCAAGAGGGAGATTTCATCTTTCAAGATTGTCTGTAGACCAGATAAAAAGAGAGGCGATCTTACGCTGTGTAAAAGACCTCTCTACCATGGGAGTAATTTGTCCCGTTCCAAAATCGGAACAGGGACAGGGGTTTTACTCAAATCTTTTCGTGGTTCCCAAAAAAGAGGGAACTTTCAGACCCATTTTAGATCTCAAGTGTCTAAACAAGTTTCTCAGAGTCCCATCATTCAAGATGGAGACTATACGAACAATCTTACCAATGATCCAGGAGGGTCAATATATGACTACCGTGGACTTGAAGGATGCTTACCTTCATATTCCTATCCACAAGGATCATCATCAGTTTCTAAGGTTTGCTTTTCTAGACAAACATTATCAGTTCGTGGCTCTTCCCTTCGGGTTGGCCACAGCACCCAGAATCTTTACAAAGGTTCTAGGGTGTCTTCTGGCGGTTCTCAGACCACGAGGCATAGCAGTGGCGCCTTATCTGGACGATATTCTAATCCAGGCGTCCACATATCAACTGACAAAATCTCACACGGACACAGTGTTGTCTTTTCTGATAACTCACGGTTGGAAGGTGAACATAGAGAAAAGTTCACTAGTTCCACAGATAAGGGTTCCTTTCTTGGGAACTCTGATAGACTCGGTAGACATGAAAATATTTCTGACGGAGGTCAGAAAATCAAAGATTCTAAATACTTGCCGAGCACTTCAGTCCATTCCTCGGCCATCAGTGGCTCAGTGTATGGAGGTAATTGGATTAAAGGTAGCGGCAATGGACATCGTTCCGTTTGCTCGCTTTCATCTCAGACCACTGCAGTGGAATGGGGATTATGCGGATTTATCTCCTCAGATAAATCTACATCAAGAGACCAGAGACTCTCTTCTTTGGTGGTTGTCGCCGGATCATCTGTCCCAGGGGACTTGTTTCCGCAGACCCTCGTGGGTGATAGTGACAACGGACGCCAGCCTTCTGGGTTGGGGTCCAGTCTGGAATTCCCTGAAGACTCAGGGTGTTTGGACTCAGGTGGAGTCTCTACTTCCAATCAATATTCTGGAACTGAGAGTAATATTCTATGCGCTTCAGGCGTGGCCTCAGTTGGCTTTGGCCAAATTCATCAGATTCCAGTCGGACAACATCGCGACTGTGGCATATATCAATCATCAGGGGGGAACAAGGAGTTCCTTAGCGATGATAGAAGTATCCAAGATAATCCGATGGGCGGAGGCCCACTCTTGTCATTTGTCAGCAATCTACATCCCAGGAGTGGACAACTGGGAGGCGGATTTTTTGAGCAGACAGACTTTTCATCCGGGGGAATGGGAACTCCATCCGGAGGTCTTTGCCACCCTGATTCTCAGGTGGGGCAGACCGGAATTGGATCTGATGGCGTCTCGTCAGAATGCCAAGCTCCCAAGATACGGATCCAGGTCGAGGGATCCCCAGGCCGAACTGATAGATGCCTTGGCAGTGCCTTGGTCATTCAGCCTAGCTTATGTGTTTCCACCGTTTCCTCTCCTTCCATGCGTAATTGCTCGAATCAAACAGGAGAGAGCTTCAGTGATCCTGATAGCGCCTTTGTGGCCATTCAGGACTTGGTATGCGGATCTAGTGGACATGTCCTCTCTACCACAGTGAAAACTTTCTTTGAGACAGGACCTTCTCATTCAAGGTCCTTTCCAACATCCAAATCTAATTTCTCTGCAGCTGACTGCGTGGAGATTGAACGCTTGACTTTATCGAAGCGGGGATTTTCTGATTCGGTTATCAGTACTTTGATACAGGCTAGAAAGCCTGTCACTAGAAAGATCTATCATAAGATATGGCGTAAATATCTTTATTGGTGTGAATCCAAGGGCTACTCATGGAGTAAAGTTAGGATTCCTAGGATTCTGTCCTTTCTCCAAGAAGGATTGAAAAAAGGTTTATCAGCTAGTTCCTTAAAGGGACAAATTTCTGTGTTGTCAATTTTGTTTCACAAACGTTTGGCAGATGTACCTGATGTTCAGTCTTTTTGTCAGGCTCTAACCAGAATTAAGCCTGTATTTAGACCAATTACTCCTCCCTGGAGTTTGAATTTAGTTCTTCGAGTTCTTCAAGGGGTTCCGTTTGAACCCATGCATTCCATAGAGATATTAAATTGTTATCTTGGAAAGTTCTGTTTTTGGTTGCTATTTCTTCTGCTCGAAAAGTTTCTGAGCTTTCAGCGTTACAGTGTGATTCTCCTTATCTCATATTTCATTCTGATAAGGTGGTTTTACGTACCAAACCTGGTTTTCTTCCTAAGGTTGTTTCGAATAAGAATATTAATCAGGAAATTATTGTTCCTTCATTGTGTCCTAATCCTTCTTCTAAGAAGGAGCGTCTGTTACATAACTTGGACGTGGTCCGTGCCTTAAAGTTTTTCTTACAGTCAACTAAGGATTTCCGTCAATCATCTTCATTGTTCATTGTTTATTCTGGAAAGCGTAGGGGTCAGAAAGCTACGGCTACCTCTCTTTCTTTTTGGCTGAAAAGTATCATCCGCCTGGCATATGAGACTGCTGGACAGCAGCCTCCTGAAAGAATTACGGCTCATTCTACTAGGGCTGTGGCTTTTAAAAACGATGCATCTGTTGAACAGATTTGTAAGGCTGCGACTTGGTCGTCCCTTCATACTTTTTCCAAATTTTACAAATTTGATACTTTTGCTTCTTCTGAGGCTGTTTTTGGGAGAAAAGTTCTTCAGGCAGTGGTGCCTTCCATTTAGGTCTCTGTCTTGTCCCTCCCTTTCATCTGTGTCCTGTTGCTTTAGTATTGTATCCCACAAGTATGGACTCGTCGTATCTTGTAGAAGAAAAGGAAATTTATGCTTACCTGATAAATTGATTTTTTCTACGATACGACGAGTCCACGGCCCTCCCTGTCAATTTAAGACAGATTATATTTTTATTATTTATAACTTCAGTCACCTCTGCACCTTTTAGATTTTCCTTTCTCTTCCTATAACCTTCGGTCGAATGACTGGAGGTGGGGGGTAGGGAGGAGCTATATATACAGCTCTGCTGTGGTGCTCTTTGCCAATTCCTGTTAGCAGGAGGATAATATCCCACTAGTAAGGATGAAATCCGTGGACTCGTCGTATCGTAGAAGAAATCAATTTATCAGGTAAGCATAAATTTCCTTTTTGTGTAATTTAGTGGGTTGTTTTTTTGTAATTTAGGTATTTGTATTTAATTTAGTTAATTGTATTTAATTTAGGTAATTTATTTAATTGTAGTGTAAGGTTAGGTGTTAGTGTAAGACAGGTTAGGTGTTATTTTACAGGTAAATTTGTATTTATTTTAGCTAGGTAGTTAGTAAATAGTTAATAACTATTTAGTAACTATTCTACCTAGTTAAAATAAATACAACTTGCCTGTAAAATAAAAATAAAACCTAAGCTAGCTACAATGTAACTATTAGTTATATTGTAGCTAGCTTAGGGTTTATTTTACAGGTAAGTATTTAGTTTTAAATAGGAATTATTTAG
Organism: Bombina bombina; assembly: GCF_027579735.1. Taxonomy (NCBI): domain Eukaryota; kingdom Metazoa; phylum Chordata; class Amphibia; order Anura; family Bombinatoridae; genus Bombina; species Bombina bombina. The sequence continues at coordinate 1,106,434,017 of NC_069502.1, read as the reverse complement.
TTATTAATAGTAGGTTTTCTTTAGATTTATTTTAATTTTTTTTAAGTTAGTGGGTGTAAGGGTTAGGGTTAGACTTAGGTTTAGTGGTTAATAACTTTAGTATAGTGGCGGCGAAGTTGGGGGCAGCAGATTAAGGGTTAATAAATGTAGGTAGGTGGCGGCGATGTTAGGGGCGGCAGATTAGGGGTTAATAATATTTAACTAGTGTTTGCGAGGCGAGAGTATGGCGGTTTAGGGGTTAATATGTTTATTATAGTAGCGGCGACGTTGGGGGCAGCAGATTAGGGGTTAATAAATGTAGGTAGGTTGCGGCGACATTGGGGGTGGGAGATTAGGGGTTAATAAATATAATGTAGGTGTCAGCGATGTTGAGGGCTGCAGATTAGGGGTTATTAAGTATAATGTAGGTGTCGGCGATGTACGGAGCGGCAGATTAGGGGTTAATAAGTATAATGCAGTTGTCGGCGATGTCGGGCCGGCAGATTAGGGGTTAATAAGTGTAAGATTAGGGGTGTTTAGACTTGGGGTTTATGTTAGGGTGTTAGGTGTAAACATAAATTTAGTTTCCCCATAGGAATCAATGGGGCTGCGTTACGGAGCTTTACGCTGCTTTTTTGCAGGTGTTAGGCTTTTTGTCAGCCGGCTCTCCCCATTGATGTCTATGGGGAAATCGTGCACGAGCACGTACAACCAGCTCACCGCTGACTTAAGCAGCGCTGGTATTGGAGTGCGGTATGGAGCTCAATTTTGCTCTACGCTCACTTCTTGCCTGTTAACGCCGGGTTTATAAAAACCTGTAATACCAGCGCTGTAGGTAAGTGAGCGGTGACAATAACGTGCAAGTTAGTACCGTACCCCTCATAACGCAAAACTTGTAATCTAGCTGAATGTCATTAGTGTCTGTCACATTCCTTCTGCTCTCTGAAATTTTCCATTGAAGACAGCATTATTAATTTCTATTTATTTATTTTTTACAGAATTGAGTGAGATCTGCCCATGCAAAGATCAGCATGATATTTTACCCCATGTTGAGGAATTTTAGAGAATCGGATTGATTGTAAATAGTGACCTTAGATAAAGGGGCCTATTTATTATGTGTCTGTCCGACATGATCCAATCAGTGGATCATGTCCGACAGACATCGCTGAATGCGGAGAGCAATACGCTCTCCGCATTCAGTATTACACCAGCAGCTGGTGCAACGCCGCCTCCTGCAGATTATCGGCCAATCGGCCGCTAGCAGGGGGGTATCAATCAACCAGATCGTACTGTCCGCCTCCTCAGAGCAGGTAGGCTGACAGGTTACGGAGCAGTGGTCTTTAAACACGGGCCCTCAAGCTCCATACGGAGCTTGATAAATTGGCCCCTAAATCTAGTTACATTGTACCCTCTTAATGCCCCCTAATTGTTAATATTTTAATGACGAATACAGTAATATTCTAAGCTTAAATAAACATAAAGCCCAAAATTATTATGTTGTGATTCAGATAGAGAATACAATGTTAAACAACTTTCCAATTTACTTCTTTTATCAAATTTACTTAATTCGCTTGATATCCTTTTTTGAAGAAGCAGCAATGCGCTACTGGGTTCTAGCTGAACAAATCAGGGGAACCAATGGCAGGAGGCATTTATGTGTAGCCACCAATCAGCAGCTAGCTGTCAGTAGTGCTTTTGCTACTCCTGAGCTTACCTAGGTAGGTATGCTTTTAAAAAACATATACCAAGAGAACAATGCAAATTTCATAACAGAATTAAATTGAAAAGTTGTTTAAAATTGCATGCTTTATCTAAATTATAGAAATTTTAGTTGGCTTTACTGTCCCTTGGAAATGCTACATGTATTTTGTCAATCATTTAAGAAAACTTGCAAGTAGTATAGTTTTGATTGTGTGTGCAGAACTATTGTCATAGTTAATGCAGGGTTAAATAAAAATATCTGCTTATGAAGACTCATGAGACAGGAACTAACTGCTCTGTATACCTCAACAGGAAATATAGTGACAAGAGATCTGGTCTCATGAGTTCAGTTAATAACACATCTTTGTGTAGTAATTCAAGAACAGCATAAATCAAGCAGTATTACCACCTAAAAACAACTTTGTTTTAAATGGACACTAAGGATTCAGCTAGAGCATACAATCTTAAACCATTTTAAAATTCAATTCTATTATCTAAATGTGCACAATCTTTTTATATGCACACTTTCAGAGGAACCAGCTCCTACTGCGCATGTGCAAGAATTCACAGACGATACCAATATATACATTTTGTGATTGGCTTATGGCTGTAACATGATGCAGGTGGAAGGAAAATTGAACGAACTTTTGAAATTTGTCAAAAAAATGTACTACTCCGTTGAAGTTTTATCTAAACCTCTCCCCTCTGGCAAGATGATCTAATACGTCTCATAAATCCTTTTCAAAATAATGCTCAAGAATAGCCCAAAGATTTGCCGAGATGGCTCTTAATGCTGGCAAATTTTTGATCGTCAGGCCCTAAGTGCTATTGCATTGTCTTTTTATTATGCATTTATTTATTAATTATGTTACTCTGCTGTGTTTAATGCCCTTTAAGGAGTATTAAAACCTTTCTATTGTTATTCAATGCAATAGCTCCTGAATACTTCAATAACATGGCACACATCAATGACAAGCTCAGTTTCACTTTAAACTAGAGCTTTACAGTATAACGACAAGAGGGCAACAGAACGGTTCTCCAGTACCTTTGTATCTCTGGTCCTGTACGTTACCATGCCACCTCTTCATTTCCACATCTACAACACACATACTGTTCCTTTCCTCTACAGTTCCAAGGTATATGTTTCTGTGTGTGTATTAGAATGATTGGGACTTCTATTTCGTTTATGAGCTATATATTTTCATTTAGATTAATAAGCTTAAAGGAACCACAAACCCAAAATATTTATTTCATGGTTCAAATAGAGTGTGCAGTTTTAAGCAACTCTATAATGTACTTCTATTATGTAATTTGCTTGGTTCACTTGGTATCCTTTGTTGAAACTCATACTTAAAGGGACATGAAACCCAAAAATTTTCTTTCACGATTCAGATAGAGAATACAATTTTAAACAACTTTCTAATTTACTTCTATCATCTAATCTGTTTTATTTTCTTGGTATCATTTGTTGAAGGAGCAGCAATGCACTACTGGTTTCTAACTGAACACATGGGTGAGCCAATGACAATCAGTTTATATATGCAGCCACCAATCAACAGCTAGAACCTAGGTTCTCTGCTGCACATGAACTTGCCTAGATAAACATTTCAGCAAAGAGAGAAAGAATCAAATTAGATAATAGAAGTAAATTGGAAAGTTGTTTGAAATTGTATTCTCTATCTGAATCATGAAATAAAATGTTTGGGTTTTAAGTCCCTTTAAATAGGCTCAGGAGCACCAATGCACTACTGGGAGGTGGCTGCACGTATATGCGTCTTGTCATTAGCTCACCCACTGTGTGTAGTTAGCTTCCAGTAGTGCAATGCTGCTCCTTTACCAAAGCATACCAAGAGAATGAAGCAGATTTGATAAAAGAAGTAAATGTGAAAGTTCTTTAAAATGATGTTCTCTACCTGACTCATGAAAGAAAAAAATTGTGTCTCACGTCCCTTTAAACTGTTTGAAGGTTGTTGTGGTGGGGAGAGAATTTATTGTAAGTGAAAACATTTTTTACTCAACTAATTTGAAAGTAATGACCATTTTTTTTGTTTCGAATAATTTTTATTAACAATTTTCAGATAATATACATAACTCAAACAGACTGTTATCATACGGTGCATAATATGGTAAGTATTAACATACTATATATTCTGTATAAACCTGAGAGTGATTCAGCATTTGAGTTAACAAAGGAAGTAAAGATAGTGATAAGGGACCGATTTTAAAGGAAGAAAAAGGAGAGAAGAAAGGAACAGAGGGGGAGGTGAAGAGAAAGGGAGGGAGAAGCAGAATAAAGAGAACATTTTTTCCCTCGCACTGTCTATGTCCGACTTGGTCAGGAGAAAGTATACTGACTTATGTGCGGATGTAAATGGTCAGTGGTGTAGTACAACAGAAACCTCTTCTACACATTATGGTGTTCTTTGTTCCCAAAGAAAAATGACATCAAGTATGAAATCTTTTTTCCCTATAAAACAGTAGTGTCTCTTCTCAAGGGATAGTAGATAAGTTAGCTCCGTTTCCCATTGTTGGAAAGTGGGGGGGTGTTGTTGCTTCCATAACCAGCTGTAGTAATTTTTTGCGATAGACGCATTGTATATCTGGAATTAAGTTTAATAAAATCATTGGGGCAGTGAGAGTAAATTGAGTACTCAAGGTAATGTTAATACATTGTTCTATTTGGGCCCAAAAATTTGACAATTTATCACATGACCACCATATATGGGCTAAAGTGCCAACCTCCCCACACTGCCGCCAACAGAACTGATTGGCCCCTGGGAATATTTCAGACAGTCTCTGGGGGGTGAGGTACCATCGGGAGATGATTTTATAATTGAGTTCAGTCAGTACCAAGGATATTGAAGCGGAATGTGTCATATGGAAACATTGTGACCAATTCTCTTTTGGAAGTCTGAGCTGAAGCTCTGTCTCCCATTTATTGGCAAAGGAGGGTAATCTAGTTGCAGGTGGATTCCTAAGAAGTTTGTGTGTAATGGATAGGTGGGATTTATGTATGTCCAGGTTAAGGCATAGTTTTTCGAAAGGGTTTAAGTACACAAAGGCAGTCATTTCTTTGCGGACAGTCAAGAATAGCCTGTCTGATTTGGAGATAGGAAAACCAGCTGTGAAATGGAGAGCCTAGAGAGTCTCTTAGAGAAATTCTATCCTTAACCAAGAAAGAGTCTGTAAGTAGAAATATAGGCAAATTTTTGTGGCTCGTGGTTTCAGTCTCAAATTTAAATTGGTGTCGTCGAAAAAAGAGTGTATTACCTAATATTGGGGTCATGGGTGAGATCGGAGTAGAAAGGGTGTTGGGATGCTCAATAAGGGAATCCCAAATGGCAAGTGTTGTGTTAATACTTTCGTTAAGCTTGATCATGGGGGGTCTATGGGGTTTGGGGAGCTAACAGAGGTCTCGCATCGAGGTTTGCTGGAGAAGGGCTGCCTCGATTTGTACCCAGATTTTAAATGAAGAGTTATGATTCCACGCCACTATTCGAGCGAGGTGTGCCGCCCTGTAATATAATGACAAATTTGGGATATTAAGACCTCCTTCGTCTTTTCTCAAGTATAGCGTTTGGTGAGACACTCTTGTTTTTTTATAGGCCCAGATAAATGATTCTAACATTCTTTGTTGTGTGCGTAAAAATTGTCTTGGTATTGTGATAGGAAGGGCTTGAAATATATAAAGATACTTAGGAATAATCATAATTTTTATGGCGTTTATTCGGCCTGTCCAAGATAAGTGTCCCTGTTTATGCCACATATCTAGTAATGGGAAGACTACGGTTTGAAGCTTTAGAAAGTTCTCGTGGAACAAATCCTGAGGGTTAGTAGGAATATTAAGTCCAAAATATCTTAGGGAGCTTGTGACAACAAAAAGGGGTGTCGTTTTGGAGGAAGTCTAGTTCTGTGGGGTTTATATGAATGGGAATGATGCTCGATTTCTCCATATTTATAGAGTAATTAGAAAACTGTTTATATAACTCTAATACTTGTATGAGGGCAGGGAGAGAGGTTTTTGGTGCCTGTAATGTGAAGATAATATCATCTGCAAAAAGAAGACAAGTCTGATGGATATTGCCAAACGGGATTCCAGTGATATTAGGGTCATTTCTGATTTGAATTGCAAGTATTTCCACTGTAATGGCAAACAGTAGGGGAGATATGACTATTTTTTTTAAGCAAGTCACAGATCAAAATATATTCCACATATAACAATTGATTCTTTATTCTAAAATACATTTTTTAATTGTTTTCAATATTTTTTATTGCAATTTTTTATGTAATTTATTGTGTTTAAATACATTTCAGACACCAGGAAATATTACCAGAAAATAAATTACTTGTCAGGAAGAATATTATATGTGTAATCTATTTGCCCCTTAACAATTAACTTTTCTTAAAAAGAAAATAAATAATTTATTTAAATGAGACCCCTGGCCCTGCATTCCCTCTTTTAGTCACATATCCTGAGCTAATACACCCTGGAACTGCAGCCCGTCTGTCAGCCACATATCCTGAGCTTATACACCCTGGCACTGCAGCCCGTCTGTCAGCCTCATATTCTCATCAGACCTGAGCTCATACACCATGGCACTGTAGCCCATCTGTCAGCCTCATATTCTCATCAGACCTGAGCTCATACACCCTGGCACTGCAGCCCGTCTGTCAGCCTCATATTCTCATCAGACCTGAGCTCATACACCCTGGCACTGCAGCCTGTCTGTCAGCCACACATCCTCAGCTCATACACCCTGGAACTGCAGCCTCTCTGTCAAATCCCCACATCAGACCTTAGCTCATACACCCTGGCACTGCAGCCCATCTGTCAGCCACATCCCCACACCAGACCTCATATTCTCATCAGACCTCAGCTTTGATACCCGGCACTGCAGCCTGTCTGTCATCCACATCCCCACATCTGACCTCACCTCATAAACCCTGACACCGCAGCCCGTCTGTCAGCCACACATGCACATCAGACCTCAACTTGTATACCCTGGCACAGCAGCCGGTCTGTCATCCACATCTGACCTCACCTCATACACCCTGGCGCCGCAGCCCGTCTGTCAGCCACACTTGCACTTCAGACCTCAACTTGTATACCCTGGCAAAGCAGCCGGTCTGTCATCCACATCTGACCTCACCTCATACACCCTGGCACCGCAGCCCGTCTGTCAGCCACACATGCACATCAGACTTCAACTTGTATACCCTGGCATTGCAGCTCGTCTGTCAGTCACAACCCCATTTCAGACCTTAGCTTATAAGCCCCGGCACTGCAGCATGTTTGTAAGCCACACATCCACATTATACGTCAGCTCATACAGCCTAGCACTGCAATTTGTCACCTCATCCCCAGATCAGACCAATCACTGCACCTCGTTTGTCAGCCACATACCCACCTAAGATCAGACGCACGGCTCTGCAGCCCCCACATACCCACGTCAGACCTGGAATTATACCTCTGGGCCTGCAACCCTGTGTCATTTACATACCCACATAAGACCTAAGATCAGACCCATGGCCCTGCAGCCCCCAGTCAGCCACATACCCATGTCAGACCAGGAATTAGACGTCTGGGTCTGCAGCCCCTTGTCAGCTACATACCTACATTATCATTACAATAATACAAATAAAGTAAATTGCAAAGTACATTTTATATTACAATATCAGTGTTTATGTCCCTTTAAAACCAGTTTTCTTATGATAATTTTTTTTATTATTTTATATGAGCATTAGATATCACAAATTACATATTTATATCATTATATGAGGATAACAGGGAACACAGAGAATATGGCACAGCCAGTAAATATTTCATCTGACTTTTTATTTATTTATATATACACACTGTTAATATTATGGGTTTTAATTCTGTCTAGGAACCCTTCTTTAGCAAACCATGGATATTGTGAATTGGATGAAGACATGAGAAACTCTTACAGCTTTGGGACACATTAATTGCAAGTCTACAGTCATGGCTTTTTAAGTCTTCCAGTGCAAATTAAGGAGTGTTACCTTCTGTTTAAGTAAAACGTAAGTTCCACTGGAGTCATTCACTTATGTAATTTAAGGTGTTGTTTCTCATGAATATTTAATACAAATCACTAACATCAGTATAGCATTACACATTATTTAATCAGCATACATATATAATTTATGTCTTTATATTTTCAAACTTGTCAGAAATCAGTCTTTGGGGCTTATTTATCAAGCTCTGAATGCAGGCTCGACAGAAACAGCAGTTATGAAGGAGCTGTCACAAAGGCCGCTGCTCCATAACCTGTCCGTCTGCTCTTGTGAGCTGCTGGTGCAATGCTGAATACGGCGAGTGTATTGCTCGCCATATTCAGTGAGGTCTGTCGGACCTGATCCGCACTGTCGGAACAGGTCCGACAGACCTTGATAAATATGGGCCCATATCTTTGATAAAACAAAACTCAATTGAGTATCAAAAGTGTGAAATATATATATATTTTATCTGAAACATTAAGGGCAAGATTACAAGTGGAGGAAATCGGTAAAGCATGGTGCGTTATCTTGTGCTCAGGGCCGCCCTTAAAATAGCGCGCAATCTGATATCTGATAATGTGCATGGTAAAAATGTTTAACCAGAGAATCTAAATAAGGTCAACCATTTTTAGCAGGCACTATACTTTTTATCGATAGTGCAGAGATATTAGTGATGGGATAAGTGTTGCGCTTTAACGTAACACAAAAATTTTTACACTATCATTAAATTAATTAAATAAATTAGCTACAAATACCTACAATTAAATACAATTAAATAAACTAAACTAAATTACAAAAAACAAACAAACACTGGATCAGCCAATCGGATTGAACTTGAATCTGATTGGCTGATTCAATCAGCCAATCAGATTTTTCCTACCTTAATTCCGATTGGCTGATAGAATCCTATCAGCCAATCGGAATTTGAGGGACGCCATCTTGGATGACGTCATTTAAAGGAACCCTCATTCATCGTTAGTCCGTCGGCCAGGAAGGATGCCAGAGGTCTTGAAGATGGAGCTGCTCCTCGTCGGATGGATGAAGATAGAAGATGCCGCTTGGATGAAGATGTCTGCCTGTCCGGATGCCCTCTTCTGCCCGGATAGGATGAAGACTTCTGCCAGTCTGGATGTCCTCTTCTGCCCCATCGGATGAAGACTTCGGCCCGGCTGGGTGAAGACAACTCAAGGTAGGGAGATCTTCAGGGGGTTAGTGTTAGGTTTAGTTAAGGGTGGTTTGGGTGGGTTAGAGTAGGGGTATGTGGGTGGTGGGTTTTAATGTTGGGGGGGTTGTATTTTTTTTTACAGGTAAAAGAGCTGATTACTTTGGGGCAATGCCCCGCAAAAAGCCCTTTTAAGGGCTGGTAAAAGAGCTGATTACTTTGTAATGTATAATAGGGTAGGGACTTTTATTATTATTTTTTTATTTTATTTTATTAGGGGGCTTAGATTAGGTGTAATTAGTTTAAAATTCTTGTAATATTTTTTTATTTTCTGTAATTTAGTGTTTTGTTTTTTTGTAATTTAGTTTAGTTTATTTAATTGTATTTAATGGTAGGTATTCGTAGCTAATTTATTTAATTAATTTAATGATATTGTAGTGTTAGGTTTAATTGTAACTTAGGTTAGGATTTATTTTACAGGTAAATTTGTATTTCTTTTAGCTAGGTAGTTATTAAATAGTTAATAACTATTTAATAACTATTGTACCTAGTTAAAATAATTACAAAGTTACCTGTAAAATTAAAATAAATCCTAAAATAGCTACAATGTAATTATTAATTACATTGTAGCTATCTTAGGGTTTATTTTACAGGTAAGTATTTAGTTTTAAATAGGAAGAATTTATTTAATTATAGTGTAGTGTTAGGTGTAATTAGTTTAAAATTCTTGTAATATTTTTTTATTTTCTGTAATTTAGTGTTTTTTTTTATATAATTTAGTTTAGTTTATTTAATTGTATTTAATTGTAGGTATTTGTAGCTTATTTATTTAATTAATTTAATGATAGTGTAGTGTTAGGTTTAATTGTAACTTTAGGTTAGGATTTATTTTACAGGTAAATTTGTATTTCTTTTAGCTAGGTAGTTATTAAATAGTTAATAACTATTTAATAACTATTGTACATAGTTAAATTAAATACAAAGTTGCCTGTAAAATAAAAATAAATCCTAAAATAGCTACAATGTAACTATTAGTTATATTGTAGCTATCTTAGGGTTTATTTTATAGGTAAGTATTTAGTTTTAAATAGGATTAATTTAGTTAATAAGAGTAATATTATTTAGATTTATTTAATTAATATTTAAGTTAGGGGGGTGTAAGGGTTAGTGTTAGACTTAGGTTTAGGGGTTAATAATTTTATTATAGTGGCGGCAGTGTAGGGGGGCAGCATAGGGGTTAATAGGTATTTTGTAGGTGGCGGCGGGGTCCGGGAGCGGCGGTTTAGGGGTTAACATATTTATTATAGTTGCGGCGGGGTCCGGGAGCGGCGGTTTATGGGGTTAAACAATTTATTTAGTTGCGGCGGGGTCCGGGATCGGCAGGATAGGGGTTAATAAGTTTATGTAGGTGGCGGCGGTATAGGGGGCGTCAGATTAGGGGTTAATAGGTATAATGTAGGTGGTGGCGGGGTCCGGGAGTGGCGGTTTAGGGGTTAATATATTTATTAGAGTTGTGGCGGGGTCTAGGAGCGGCGGTTTAGGGGTTAATAACTTTATTTTGTTGCGGGGGGCTCCGGGGGCGCCGGTATAGGGGGGTAGAACAGTATAGTATAGTGTGAGTGCTTAGTGACAGGGGTATCAATAAAGCTGTAAAAAAGCCGAAGAGCAGCAAGATTGATGAGTGATAACTATCACAGTCCGCTGCTCATCGCCCCATACTTGGTGCGCGGCTTTTTGACATATTTATTGATAACATTGGCGAGCGTATTCAGGTCCGCGGAGGCGATGTGAGGCGAGCTTAGGCAAGCGTATTGGGCCGGTGAATGCAGGTAAGTAGACGGCTTCATAACTAGAGGCCTATGTGTAAATTTACATTATGTAATGTGAGGTGAATCATGTCAAAAAAAAGTGGAGTAAGTAAAGACCATTGGCAGAATAAACTGTTGGATTAAATTAAGCAACCATTAATTCAGCACTTGCTCTATTGTTAAATAAGAAGTCCATCAATAAAAGATAAAAAAGATAAAAAGGATAAAAAGTTAAAAAGTATGGGCATAAAAGAAAAATTTAGAAAAATTCAAGAATTGTTGTTTAACAAGGTAATGGCTCTTGGAAAGAAGCTAGTCCGAAGTCTGGCTGATTTGCCTTTTAAGCTCCTATAATGCCTCCTAGATGGTAATAGGGCAAATATACTATTACTGGCATGAAAAGGATCTTGAATAATATGATAGGCCTTTTGAAGACTACGTCTACTTTGAAGATCTTCAATAGGAGGTAGCTGAACACCTATAATTTACTGGGCAGTTTTAACTACCCGTTGCAGGGCTTTACGATCAGAATTAGTACAGTTTCCATACCATACAGTAATGCAATTTGTAAGAATACTCTAAATAGTACAGCGGCAGAAGTTAACCAAAATCTGGGTGGATAAATTAACTTTTTTCAATGATCTTAAAAAATAAAGACGTTGTTGAGCCTTCTTCACTAAAATTGAGGTATTCAGAGACCAAGACAAATCTTCATAAATATGTATGCCCACAAATTTAAAACTTGATACTCGTTCAAACACAGTTCCATTTATATAAATGGGCAGATGTAAACAGCGTTTGGAGTTTCTATAATCAATGATGATTTCTTTAGTCTTTTTGATATTTAAATACAGGTTATTCTCAGCACACCATGTAACCAGGTGCATTATTTCCTCTCTGTAAGCTGACTTGTCGTTATTACTGATCTGGCCTATCACAGTAGTGTCATCAGCAAACTTGATGATGTTATTAGACTCATACTTAGGCAAACAGTCATAAGTAAAGAGGGAGTATAAAAGTGGGCTCAATACACACCCTTGTGGAACACCGGTATTAAGGGTCAGGGTAGAAGAAATATGGTTACCTATTTTTACTGATTATGATCTATTGTGGTCAAAAAAATCCAAAATCCAGTTGCATAGTAAGGTGTTAATGCCCAGATCATGAACCTTCAAGCTGAGAAACAAAGACCAAGACTACATGAAGAACAGACTCATATTAATGGCAAAAACTTATGGTATCCTTTTCAAATGATATAAACCTCAATATTTACCTACTTGTTACTGAAATTTTGCAACCAGTAATAATGCACTAACAGAATGCAAATGTTATTTTTTTATTATTAGAGACACCCTTCATACACTACAACAGTGATTTTTAACCTTTTTCTTGCCGTGGCACACTTTTTTACATTAAAAAATCCTGTGGCACACCACCATCCCAAAATTTAAAAAAAATCACACATTGTATCCTAATACAGCATATATATATATATATACACATACACACAAACACACACATACTGTATGTATTGTGCTGTTATGCCATGCCTCCTACAAACTACCCCTGCACTGGGAGTAAAAAACAAGCAAAGTTTAAAAAATATGTCACACTGTTGTCAGTCTGCCGTGGCACACCTGAGGATCTCTCACGGCACACTAGTGTGCCACGGCACACTGGTTGAAAAACACTGCACTACAAAGCATACACGCTTACAAATACCTACCTTCATTCATTAACCACAACACTTACACAATAACTATACACCCATCCAACACTTACACACCTACACCCTCCTCACATACTCTTAAACACAAACACTCAAACACCACCTTACTAACAATACAACCCTTAGTTCTGCAGTAAATTGTGATACACTCTTTACTTACCCCCCTAGATAGCCGAAACAACACATTTTTTGTTGTTTATGTTCTTGTTTATGTTTATGTTATTATTGACTTTGTTGTTTACATGTTTTGTTATCAATTTTCCAGGACTTAACAACAGTCCTGTACACCAACACTATAATCTGCCTAATCTAGATATATCTAGAAGAGAAAATGTATATATACGATGAATAGACACCCTAAGCTCCAACAGGACTCTTTATAAGATTGCTATTATTGCAACATGCAGGGCTGATGGGGGAGCCTTTATCAATCCTAGCAATACCAAACACATACCTCCTACTCATACAATGCAAAACCCCAAATGATGAACAAATGGCCCTAAAATAAATTACATTTCTTTTGCAAAAATTGCAGAGGCCTTAATTCGCCCACTAAAAAATCTATTGCAATAAACTATTTTAAAAAACTGAAAGGAGAGATTATATTTATCCAAGAAACACTAGCCTGCCTCTATGCCCCCAACATCAAGCAAGACAGATTTATCAAAAGAGCCAATGAAAAAATACTTGAAACTCGCATTGCAATATTAATTGTAGCATCTCCAACAAAAGGGCACAGAGAGTGCACAACCGCAGTCTCATCCTAGAAAGCTTAAATAATAACACACTCATCGATATATGTAGACTGCAACACCCTCGCTCTTGTGATTACTCTTATTACTCACACACCCAAAAAACATTCTTAAGAATTGATTACTTACTAATCGATTACAACAATATTGCTTTACCACAAACACAGAAATCAAAGCACTTCTTAACACTGACCTCAAGATATATGCGAAAATATTAGCTACACGCATCAACCACATTCTACCGTCCCTAATACACATGGATTAGGTGGGCTTTGTCCCAGGTAGAGAGGCTAGGGACAATACGATCAGGGCCCTCCAACTTATGAAATTCGCTAAGATCAACAAAATAGAAACCATCTTCCTATCCACAGATTGCCTTCACTGGCCCTTCTTGTTCCAAACCCTACAAAAATTTGGCTTTGGAAACATGATTATAATTATAATTAAAACCCTTTACCATACGCCAACAGGCAAGGTTAGAATAAATGGACTCCTTTCCGAGAGCTTAGAAATAGGAAATGGATGTCACGGATTTATTCCTATTCCTTCCTGCCCCTTTAATTTACATTCACTCTCACCTTGTAAGGTTATTTAAACCCTGGACACGCCCTCTACCTTGCTTCAGTATTGTTGTTTAGTTTTGCACTAACAGCCATACAGTGCAGCCGCAAAGATTCTCCTTACTCTAAAGGAACTACCTGATTAAGGATACAATTTGGAATTACTAACAGCCTTTGCCACCTCTTCTCGAGTGGTAACACTTAAACCTCCTGTTAGGATTTAAAGACTGTAATTTACGGGACTTTCCTATCAGCCTTACTTTGTCTTCACCGGAGTCAATTCAGCTACCTGCAATAACGCTGTAACACTTGCGGCCATTCACGCTGCCAAGCTATCTCCTACCAAACGGACCGCTCTCAACAAGCGCACAATAAAACTTACTTGTATAATAAACTTCTTAACTGCTGCAGGATTCCGTTTCCAGCCACAGCCTATACACACCCTAAGTCTGAGCGTGCTCAAATCTCCAGCTGTCAGTCAACACAGCCGCTCCTCAGCTCACTGATTCCCCGACGTTGCAGCCTGTCAGCTCTCACAGCGTTACAACTCACAGCCACAGACAGGGCGTGCAGTGCGAACCTCTCGGATCTCCAATCTTTGTTACAGGAGCTCAGACAGAGAAGTTATTGAGGACTTGCTTACTTACTCGCCACTTCTATTAAGTCTATACCACAAGCTTCACTAAAATTAACAACAGGTGTAACAAGAGGGTTAAACAGATCAACTAAAACAAGCCTCAATCCTTACACTATTCCATCAAGCTCTGATTTAAAGGATTCTCAGTTCTTACCAATTACACAGCATAACCTGAATCAGAGTTACTAACCAGCTTACACAAATTCTATAGTAAAATTTTGCCAAGACCTTAGATACATTGAAACACATCCATTGTATCTTCCAGTTAAGGCATACATTCCATCATATTCCGCAGTTGAGATCCACAAGGAAAAAAGGTTATTAGATAATACTGAAGCCCTAACATGGATCCAGCGGAATTACCCCAGTTTATCCACGCACTCTCACAGAGAGTTGATAAACTGAGTCATGGTCTCAGGGAATTACAGATACAGAATGTTACTCTCAGTAATATAATAAAAGAGTCCATCAGCAAGCCACCCTCTACTGAGACCACTCCAGAACCTCAAGTTTCAATGCCTGAAAAATTCCATGGTGACAGGGCTCTGTTCTCCCAGTTTAGGAATTCCTGCAACTTGCTTTTCAGCTTAAAGCCTAAAACATACGCAACCGAACGAGTTAAGGTTCTGACTGTTATTTCCTTCCTCAGAGGGGAACCGCGCAAGTGGGCAGATTCCTTCTTTGAACAAGATCATCCCATACTCACTTCTGTCGAAGACTTCTTTAAGGAGATGGCAACCCTCTACCAAGACATCAATACTCAGCTCACAGCAGAAACTAAAATGAGGTCCCTTAAACAAGGAAAAAAGCATGTCGAAGAATATCTAACCGAATTCAAGCAATACAGCAAAGATACTGAGTGGAGTGAAATTGCATTAAGGAACCAGTACCGCCTAGGACTAAATGATGCAATAAAAGACGAACTAGCTCGTACAGAGCTTCCTAAGACTTTGGAAGGTCTTATCACACTAAGTATTCAGATAGGCAGAAGGTTGCGGGAACGCAAAACAGAAAGACAAGGGTTGGATACCACTAGTAGACCTTCTGCCTCCCATTATAAAGCTAATGTGAACCAAACTTCTGAACCCATGGACCTGGGGCTTACAAAAGGACCTTTACAGCCTGAAGAAAGGAACCGCAGACGCATTAACAACTTATGCATGTACTGTGCTTCCAATGCACACTCTGTGAAGGATTGCCCTATCCTCCTAAGGCAAAAAAGACGTAAGTGCATCAGAGAAACTACATGTCTAACTACTAACATAAAACATGTAGCTTACTGTTCCTTATCTCTTGTTTTACAGTGGGATCAACACCAACTACCCTGTGAGGCTATCATCGATTCTGGGGCACAGTCATCTTATATAGATACTGTTTATGTCACTGTAAATAAAATACCCACTGTATTGAAAGCAAGACACGTGTGTATTAGAGTTATTGATGGTAATACCATTAGTTCAGGTCCAATTACACATCAAACTGTTCCTATTAGAGTCTTTACTGCTTCAGGACACACCGAATACATCAGCTTCGATGTAATTTCTTCCCCTATTTTCCCACTGGTACTCGGGTTACAATGGCTGCAAACCCACCAACCCACCATTCACTGGGATTGTCTAGAAGTTGAATTCCTCTCAGAATTCTGTAAAACCACCTGCTTTGTTCACTCCGTGGTCTGCAGTCTCATTCCTACAGCTCTTCCAGAAGAATATCATGATTTCCAAGATGTCTTCAGCGAAAAAGAAGCCGAAACTCTCCCACCACACCGTCCATACGACTGTCCTATTGAACTGCACCTGGATCTTCGATTCCTTATGGACATATATATCCTCTCTCACAACCCGAATTAGAACACCTAAAACACTATCTCTCTGAAAATTTAAGGAAAGGGTTCATACAACCATCTACCTCTCCCGCTGGAGCAGGAATCTTTTTCGTAAGGAATAAGGATCATTCACTTCGTCCCATCATCGATTATAGACAGCTTAACAAACGTACAGTCAAAAACCGTTACCCGTTACCATTGATTCCTGAACTCATAGAACGTCTCAGCCAAGCAACCTTATATACTAAATTAGATCTCCGTGGAGCCTATAATCTCGTCAGAATCCGTAAGGGCGATGAATGGCTCACCGCCTTCTGAACAAGATATGGGCTCTACGAGTATAAGGTGATGCCATTTGGGCTTTGCAACGCCCCGACGACGTTCCAATATTTTATCAACGATGTTTTCCGTGATCTCCTAGACATCTGTGTCGTTGTGTACCTAGACGATATCTTGTATACTCCAACAACATCGCTGAACACAAGAAACACGTCCGTTCGGTGCTTTCACGGTTACGACAGCACCGCCTCTTCGCTAAGTTAGAAAAATGCATTTTTCATACCTCTGATATCACATTTCTGGGTTACACCATTACACCCTCAGGAATTCAGATGGATGACTCCAAGGTTGACACTAGTAAGAACTGGCCTACCCCTACTTCTAAAAAGGACCTCCAAAAATTCTTGGGATTCTCCAATTACTATAGGAAGTTCATCAGGAATTATTCAGCTCTGACCAAACCTCTAACGACCCTCACCAGCGTCAAAAAACCATTTGTCTGGACTGAAAAAACACATTCTGTTTTCAACCATCTCAAAAACGCTTTTACTAAAGCACCAATTTTAAAATTCCCGGATCAAGATTCTTTTTATGTACTCGAGGTTGACGCCTCCAACTATGCCCTCGGTTCCATTCTCTCACAACGGAAAACCCCAGAAGAACCACTCCACCCTGTAGCCTACTTCTCCCGAGTAATGACTCCAGCCGAATTCAATTACCCTGTAGGCGAAAAGGAGTTGTTAGTCATCAAGGTATCCCTAGAAAACTGGCAACATCTTCTAGAGGGCACTAAACATCCGATCCTTATATATACGGACCACAAAAATCTAGAATACCTCCTGACAAACCGCACCTTATCCTCCCGACAATTAAGGTGGAGCTTATTCCTCTCCCGTTTTGATTTCCATATAACATACAGACCGGGTAGCAAGAACGGGAAGGCGGATGCTCTGTCTAGGAAGGATTCAGAACCTCCTTCTTACAACACTCCTAGTACGATCATTCCTACTGATCATATCATTGCATTATCGCCTCCTTACCCTGATGTTCTGAAAATTCTCCAGAATCGGGATGACTCCATTCCCTCACTGGATCTCACCTTAGGACATGATGGCCTTTATTATCATCAAGGAAGAATCTATGTTCCTTCCTCGTTACGTGATAACTTACTAAAAGAACATCATGACTCTCCCATGGCAGGGCATCTTGGTATCAATAAGACCTTTGATCTCCTCACTCGTACTTACTGGTGGCCTACTATCAGATCCTCAGTGAAAAAATACGTCCAAAGCTGTCACGTTTGCACTATTTCCAAGACTGAAAAGAAACCTCTATTCGGGCTGTTGTTACCCCTACAAATCCCTGACCGTCCCTGGCAAACCATTGGAATGGATTTTATAGTCGAACTTCCCTTGTCAAATGGTTACAACACCATACTTGTGGTAGTCGACCATCTAACCAAGATGGCTCATTTCTTGCCATATCACAAGCTACCCACCTCCTCTGAACTTGCCGTCCTATTCCTAAATAATATCGTAAAATTACATGGTCTACCAGAGTCCATAGTAACTGACAGAGGTAGTCAATTCACCTCTCGCTTTTGGAGACACCTATGTGACAACATGCAGGTTGAACTCCGCTTTTCCTCCTCTTTCCACCCTCAATCTAATGGCCAAACGGAGAGAATAAACCAATGGCTCGAACAGTATATACGCTCCTATTGCTCCAACCATCAGGACCAGTGGACATCCACCCTTGCAATGGCAGAATACGCCTACAATAACTCCACAAGTTCTTCTACTCTTAAAACTCAATTTTTTGCAAACTATGCATATCACCCTACCTTCCAACTGCATCCCAGAATGGATTCAAATTGCCCGAAGCTCGATGATCTCACCAAGAACCTACAAGACCTTTTTTCTGAACTGAAAACCCACATCAGAGAAGCTCAAAACCATCAATGTCATTACTACAATCTACGTCGACGCCAACCCCCGACTTACAATGTTGGTGACCTAGTTTGGTTGTCCACCAAGAACATCAAACTCAAGACTCCATGTAAGAAATTTAGTGCAGCCTTTATTGGTCCCTATCCAATCAAGAAGATAATTAACCAGAATGCAGTAACCCTACAACTACCATCTAACTCCCGGTTGCATCCCACTTTCCATGTGTCCCTGTTGAAACCTTATCGAGAAACGAGACACGTCACCATTCCAACTTCTCCGGAGACTATACCTGACCCGGGTGACGAATACGAAGTTGAATCTATACGGGACTCCCGTATCTACAATGGTGTTTTACAATATCTGATCCACTGGATGGGTTATTCAGATGACGAAGATTCATGGGAACCGTCCTCGCATGTACATGCCCCCAGATTGGTCTCCATCTTCCACAGACGGAATCCGGACCGTCCGAGGTTTATAGCTGCAGGGCAGCTCCCTTGAGGAGGGGGATATGTCACGGATTTATTCCTATTCCTTCCTGCCCCTTTAATTTACCTTCACTCTCACCTTGTAAGGTTATTTAAACCCTGGACACGCCCTCTACCTTGCTTCAGTATTGTTGTTTAGTTTTGCACTAACAGCCATACAGTGCAGCCGCAAAGATTCTCCTTACTCTAAAGGAACTACCTGATTAAGGATACAATTTGGAATTACCAACAGCCTTTGCCACCTCTTCTCGAGTGGTAACACTTAAACCTCCTGTTAGGATTTAAAGACTGTAATTTACGGGACTTTCCTATCAGCCTTACTTTGTCTTCACCGGAGTCAATTCAGCTACCTGCAATAACGCTGTAACACTTGCGGCCATTCACGCTGCCAAGCTATCTCCTACCAAACGGACCGCTCTCAACAAGCGCACAATAAAACTTACTTGTATAATAAACTTCTTAACTGCTGCAGGATTCCGTTTCCAGCCGCAGCCTATACACACCCTAAGTCTGAGCGTGCTCAAATCTCCAGCTGTCAGTCAACACAGCCGCTCCTCAGCTCACTGATTCCCCGACGCTGCAGCCTGTCAGCTCTCACAGCGTTACAACTCACAGCCACAGACAGGGCGTGCAGTGCGAACCTCTCGGATCTCCAATCTTTGTTACAGGAGCTCAGACAGAGAAGTTATTGAGGACTTGCTTACTTACTCGCCACTTCTATTAAGTCTATACCACAAGCTTCACTAAAATTAACAACAGGTGTAACAAGAGGGTTAAACAGATCAACTAAAACAAGCCTCAATCCTTACACTATTCCATCAAGCTCTGATTTAAAGGATTCTCAGTTCTTACCAATTACACAGCATAACCTGAATCAGAGTTACTAACCAGCTTACACGAATTCTATAGTAAAATTTTGCCAAGACCTTAGATACATTGAAACACACCCATTGTATCTTCCATTTAAGGCATACATTCCATCATATTCCGCAGTTGAGATCCACAAGGAAAAAAGGTTATTATAATGGAGCAAGACAGGGATGTCTGCTATCCCCACTACTATTTGTCCTTAGTATTAAAACTCTGGCAGCTAGAATAAGACAACATAACAAGAATAATTGGATGCTCTTAGAGAATAATAACCTCAAGATATCACTATACGCAGATGACATCCTTCTATTATTGACATCTCCACACAACTCCCTTCCTGCGGTAACAAAAGAATTTGACTTATTTGGAGACCTCTCGTACTTTTCAATCAACTACTCTAAATCAGACATTTTAAATATCAATCTTCCCAAGCCAACATTAAAAACCCTAATTGAAGCAAGCCCATACAGGCTCCAAACTAAAGCACTTACCTACCTCGGCATACGCCTCACCCCTAATCATAAACAATTATTTACTCTCAGTCATAATGCATTATTCACAGAAATCCAAAAAAACACAATGGCCCAAATGCCCCTTCTCATGGTGGGGGAGGATTCAGACACTAAAAATGACTACCCTACCTAGATTCCTATATATCTTACAGGCACTCCCATTTTTAATCCCACCCCAACACCTCAAAAAATGGCAATCAATGTTAAATACCTATGTATGGGGATCTTTAAAACCGTGAATGAATAAAAACACACTATATAGAACTCAAAAACATGGAGGAATAGGCCTTCCCTGCATAGAAACATATTACAAATCAACTTGTCTGCAGAGAGTCTTGGATGGGCATAGAAATGCACAGTGCAAAGCCTGGGTTGTAATAGACTCACACATACACAAAACACCTAACGTAGGGGCACTGTGTTGGATCCCTAAAGCTAATAGCCCCACTGAGTCGACCCTCTATCCCTTGTATACAAGTGTTTTCCTGATATGGATATACAATCACCATTTGCAAACTACTTAATGATCCATCATTAAAACCTATAAACGAGCTATAAGACCAAACACTCACTAGCAATAGCAAAAACAGTCTTAACCACAAATCAGTCAACACAACTTCCCAACTTCATACATAAATAGCAGGCAGAGTTAGATATACAATTAGATACACAGACTTGGAAACAAATATTTGACTTTACTAGAAATACCTCAACATCAACTAAGTTCTTAGAACTTAATAAAATCATGACAAGATGGTATTTAACACCTACACATCTGAAAAGTATTTATCCCTCTTCCTCTGACAAATGTTTGAGAGGATGTAACAACAAGAGCTCCATGCTCCATATGTGGTGGTCCTGTCCCAGCTATGGAGAAAATTAGATATTTATTTACAGATTTTGTTAGGATCTGACTTCTCAATAACCTCCACAATAGCACTTTTAAATCTACTACCGCAAAAAACTTACTTACTACAATTCACCGTTTAGCTAATGGGTATCTCCATCACCAATGAAGCTACCACTCAGGCTCCTCCCAAGAAAAAGCAAGATCTCTCAACCGGATCTCAAAGATATAGTGTATAGATATGTGCAGGGGGGGGGGGGGGAGTGCTAGAATAGCCTCCAGGTGGAGGGTGGGAAAGCTTAAGGTGGAATCCAAAGGTTAAAAAAGGGGTGGGGTCATATGAAAAAGTGTAAGAGCAATATAAAAAAACCTCATAAACATCTCATAAAAATATCATAAAAATATCCAATTAGAAAAATGACAATATACTTGAAATATTACACAGGGGAAGCATAAAAATATGTTTAAAAAGATATAAAATGTTAATACATATCGCACTGATAGAGTTTGAGAAAAAATAATAACTAAGAAGCCTTAAAAGTAATACCTATTTTAATTTAACACATGTAGTAGTATATAGATGAAAACATAAAAATGAACAAAAAGACTAAAAGAAAATAATGTCCCAAATAGAGTCCTAAAGGTAAAGTCCCGATTGGTCCCGTGTGATCCAATATGGTGGGTGTCCCAATATGTCCAGTTGGGATGATTCCAAGTGAAGTTGGTGTACAAAAAATGAAAAATAGAAAAAAAGAAAAAAGTAAAATAAAAATAATTATAAAAATATTTGTGGATGGTGATATAAAAAAAGTAAAAATAAAAATATGAAAAAATGTGTGTGAAAAAAATGTGTAAAAAATATATAAAATTGTGTAAAAAATATAAAAAATGTGTAATAAAACCGTGTAAAAAAATGTAAAAGATATGTAAAAAATGTAAAATAAAAGCGTGTAAAAAGTTATGTGAAAAAAATGTGTGAAAAAGAATTATGGCCAAAAAAACAGGTGTACACCCGGTGCGGTGATTGAAAAATCTACTAGGCAAATTCACCCTGTTAGGGAATGAGTTACTGTTTAACAGTCTATTTCCAAAAGTAGGTGGATGATCCCTTAAGCATTTATCCAAAGGATAGTCCAAAGATAATGAAAAAGAAAATTAATCCAAAAGAAAAAAGTCCTAAGTCTTATATTCAGGTAGTAATA